>NC_043959.1:11259005-11364005 GCF_902148855.1 Sphaeramia orbicularis | reverse complement strand
CCGGCCTTCTTGGAGTCCCTGGGAGGTGTGCTGGATGGTGCTCCGACTGGGGACTCCACTGTTCTCCTGGGTGACTTCAATGCCCACGTGGGCAATGACAGTGAGACCTGGAGGGGGGTGATGGGGAGGAACAGCCTCCCCGATCTGAACCCGAGTGGTGTTTTTGTTATTGGACTTCTTTGCTAGTCACAGTTTGTCCATAACAAACACCATGTTCGAACACAGGGATGTCCATAAGTGCACTTGGCACCAGGACACCCTAGGCCGGAGGTCGAAGATCTACTTCATTGTCGAGTCATCAGACCTCTGGCCGTGTGTTTCGGACACTCGAGTGAAGAGAGGGGCAGAGCTGTCAACCGATCACCACCTGGTGGTGAGTTGGATCCGCTGGCAAAGGAGGAAGCCGGACAGACTCGGCAGGCCCAAACGTGTTGTGAGGGTCAGTTGGGAACGTCTGGCGGAGCCCGATGTCAGCACGATCTTCAACTCCCACCTTCGGGAGAGCTTCTCCCAGATCCCAGGGGAGGCTGGGGACATTGAGTCCGAGTGGACCATGTATTCCACTCTAAATTGTCGAAGCGGCTGCTTGGAGCTGTGGTCGCAAGGTCTCCGGTGCCTGTCATGGCGGCAATCCCCAAACCCGGTGATGGACCCTGGAAGTAAGGGATGCCGTCAAGCTGAAGGAGTCGTCTTATCAAGCCTTGTTGGCTTGTGGGACTCCTGAGGCAGCTGATGGGTACCGGTAGGCCAGGCGTGCTGCAGCCTGCGCAGTTGTGGAGGCAAAAACTCGGGTCTTGGTGGACTCTGGGGAGACCATGGTGGAGGACTATCGGTTGGCCTCGAGGAAATTCTGGCAAACCCTCTGGCACCTCAGGAGGGGAAAGCAGTGCACCACCAACACTGTTTACAGTGGAAGTGGGGAGCTGCTGACCTCGACTGGGGATGTTGTCAGATGGTGGAAGGAATACTTCAAGGATCTCCTCAATCCCACTGTCACGTCTTCCATGGAGGAGGCAGAGACTGAGGTCTCAGAGGTGGACTCGTCCATCACCCAAGCTGAAGTCACCGAGGTGGTTGGCAAGCTCCTCAGTGGCAGGGCACAGGGGGCGGATGAGATTCAGTCTCTGGATGTGCAGGATCGTCTTGGTTGACACGTCTCTGTAACATCGTGTGGCAGTCGGGGACAGTACCTCTGGATAGGCAGACCAGGGTGGTGGTCCCCCTTTTTAAGAAGGGGGACTGGAGGGTGTGCTCCAACGATATGGGGATCACACTCCTCAGCCTCCTGGGGAAAGTCTATTCCGGGGTACTGGAGAGGAGGATCCGACCGATAGTCGAACCTCGGATCCAGGAGGAACAATGCAGTTTTTGTCCCAGTCGCAGAACACTGGACCAGCTCTACACTCCATCGGGTGCTCAAGTGTGTTTTGTGGATTTGGAGAAGGCGTTTGACCATGTCCCTCGTGGTATCCTATGGGGGGTGCTATGGGAATATGGGGTCCAGGGCCCTCTGCTAAGGGCAGTCCGGTCCTTGTATGACCAAAGCAAGAGCCTAGTTCGCATTGCTGGCAGTAAGTCAGACCTGTTCCAGGTGCATGTCGGACTCTGGCAGGGCTGCCCTTTGTCACTGGTTCTGTTCATAATTTTTATGGACAGAATTTCTAGGCGCAGCCAGGGGCTGGAGGGGGTCCGGTTTGGGGACCACAGGATTTCATATCTGCTTTTGCAGATGATGTTGTCCTGTTGGCCTCATGGAACTTGGACCTTAAACTTGCACTGGGGCAGTTTGCAGCTGAGTTTGAAGTCAGAGGGATGAGGATCAGCACCTTCAAATCTGAGGCCATGGTTTTTGACTGGAAAAAGGTGATTTGCCCTCTCCGGGTCAGTGGAGAATCTTTGCCCCAAGCGGAGGAGTTCAAGTATCTTGGGGTCTTGTTCATGAGTGAGGGAAGGATGGAACGTGAGATTGACAGGTGGATTGGTGCAGCATCTGCAGTGATACGGTCGCTGTATCGGTCTGTCGTGGTGAAGAAGGAGCTGAGCCGAAAGGCAAAGCTCTCGATTTACCGGTCAGTCTACGTTCCTACTCTCAACTATGGTCATGAGCTTTGGGTCACGACCGAAAAGACAAGATCCCAGATACAAGCGGTCAAAATGAGTTTCCTCCGCAGGGTGGCTGGGCGCACCCTTAGGGATAGGGGGAGGAGCTCAGAATAGAGCCGCTGCTCCTCCACATCCAGAGGGGCCAGCTGAGGTGGATCAGACATCTGTTTCAGATGCCTCCTGGACGCCTCCCTGGGGAGGTGTTCCGGGCATGTCCCACCGGTAGGAGACCTCGGGGAAGACCTAGGACACGCTGGAGAGACTATGTCTCTTGGTTGGCCTTGGAACACCTTGGGGTCCCCCCGGAAGAGCTGGAAGAGGAGTCTGAGGAGAGGGAAGTCTGGGCATCCCTGCTTAGACTGTTACCCCCACGACCCGGTGGATAAGCGGCAGACGATGGATGGATGGATGGATGGATGGATGGATGGATGGGTTTTTTCTTTCTTTTTTACATTTTTTTTTTGATATTGTGACATTATTCCTTTGTCTTTAAGACAGCGCTCATTGTTTTGGATGCTTTAACTTATTTCTTTTTTGTCTTCTATCTCTGTTTAAATGCTTTTGTATGTTTTCATATGTTTGTCTCATCTTTTCCATTTTCTTTCACTGTTTTTTTTAGTTTAGTGCTTGTATTATTTCGTCTGTTCTTCTGAAAGGTTCCATATAACTCCGCCTCAGTTTGACCACAGATAAACCATTCTAATACCCTCTTTAAACTCATCTTTAACTGCTGTTGACTGTAACCCTTTGTGAATGTTTTTGCTGTGAACTGCTGTTGAACTGTGATGCCTGACCCTGTGCACTTTTCTGTTCGTCACTTCTTTTCTTCTTCTCTGGAGTCCATGGTGTCCTCATTGACCCTTTGTGGGTGTCTGTTTTGTAGTCCGCAGGAAGCGAGTGGAAGGCGACCTTTAGGGGCGGAGTCTGTTGTGTCCCATGGCCAATCGTGTTGTTTCATCTCACCATGAGGATTCATCTCACTGTGGAAACTTGTGCCAAACTGGAGCGAGGCACTGGTGACCAGAACCAACATCTGAACCAACTGGACCGAATATCTGAGAAGAACAGAACCAACTGGAACCAACATCTGAGAAGAAGGAACCAACTGGAACCAACTGGACCAGCCCTCTGCTTCAGACTCAGCTTTAGTCTGGTTCTGGTTCTGGTTCTGTTCGACCTCTACATCTGTTTAGTTTTTTTTAGTCCTTTCCTTTCAGGCGCTCCTCCTCCTTTTTTTCAGTTATGCTCACCTGTCCAGACTTTTGTCCCTTTGTTTTTTCTTCTGTTGGATTCATGTGAAATAAATGGAACATCACCGACGATAAACAGCTTTAAGAACAAGAACCAACATTCACTAAACCTCTGATATAACACTCCAGTTTTGACCCTAACCCCTTGAACCCTAACCCCCCTAACCCTAACCACACTTCAGTTTATACCCTACACCCTCTAACCCTAAAACCCTAACCCCTCTAACCCTAACCACAGTTCAGTTTATACCCTAACCCCTCTAACCCTAACCCCCCCAACCCTAACCACAGCTCAGTTTATACCCTACACCCTCTAACCCTTACCCCCCCCCAACCCTAACCCCTCTAACCCTGACTACAGTTCAGTTTATACCCTACACCCTCTAACCCTAACCCCCCCCCCAACCCTAACCCCTCTAACCCTAATCACAGTTCAGTTTATACCCTAACCCCCTTGAACCCTAACCCCTCAGACCCTAACCCAGTTTATCTCCACCTCTAGCCCAAACCCTGTCCCATGGTTCAGTCTGTCAGACCTGTTGTCCATGTGTTCGTCTGTGGGCTGGTGTTTGTAATGAAGCTGCCTTGTAACACTAGTGTGTGTGTGTGTGTGTGTGTGTGTGTGTGTGTGTGTGTGTGTGTGTGTGTGTGTGTGTGTGTGTGTGTGAGAGAGAGAGAGAGATGGGCTCATGCTACATATTGAACATTCTTAACTCTTGCCTGTTTTCACTGAACTTGTGTTTCTGCTTCATGTCCTAACATTGATCTCAACAGATAATCAGGATGAAATTATAAAACTAGGCAACAGGATGTTATTGTGCAGATGATCATGGAACAATATATGAACTAAATTCACATCGTTATGTTCTGTTCATCCTGGGGATGAAGAATTCAAATTCCACTCATTCTGGATTTGATCTATGTTTCTATTGGTTCGTTAGTTTCATTCATTTGATTAAATACAAATGAACAAAGTAAGCACTAAATCAAAATGTTAGACTATGAATGTTTGGTCTTCTGTCTAATTTTGAATTATTTCTTTTGTTCCGTTTTCATTTTGTTCTGTTTTTTTCCCCCTTGTTTTCATTTTGTTGTTTTTTTCCCCTTGTTTTCATTTTGTTATCATTTTTGCCGCCTTGTGTCTTTTACAGATTTGATTTAGAAATAATGATTTGAACATAATTATCAGCAGATAAATTTATTATTGTGATAACATTTTCCTCTGTACATATGTTAAGATTAGGGTACAGGGTTAGGGTAAAGGGTGTAGAGTTAGGGTAAGGGTCAGGGTAAAGGGTAAAGGCTGTAAGGTAAGGGTTAGGGTTAAGGTAAGGGTCAGGGTTAAGGTAAGGGTCAGGGTAAAAGCTGTATACACTGTACTGTTGAAGCTACACATTCCTTGTTCTTTTAATGATGTTTGTCTGAACAAACTGGAGGCCTGTGAAGTTCAACCAGGTCCAAGACTAACACAGGTCCTGCAGTCACTCTGACCCCACCCCGACTCTTACATCAGGTTTCTGTGGACCACCATCCCTGACTGTGTTATATTCTGTTGATCCTTCTTCTGTGGCTGAACTTTGCCTTTTCTGTCTGTGTTTCTCCTTTTTCCTCCTGGGTTTTCTATTTTTCTTTTTTCTTCTATTAATCCTAACCCTACCTCCTGGGTTTTTCTTTTCTTTTGTGCTTTTTGCTGGTGGATAAAATGGCTCAGCCTTGTTCATATTCTGTGATTCATAAACTGTATATTAACTGTAAAACTCCATCTCAAATTCTAAATGCACATGCACACATTTGTGTGTTCTATATAAATCTGCACAACTCACTGCTGATATTTGTTTTGTGTTTTTTTTTTTTTTTTTTTTTTTACCTTGAATTCCAAGTGTCAGCTCAACAAAAGGAACAGATACTTTTGGGACAAACCATGAGACTGGTTCAATACTGATACGAAACATCCTGAACAATAAATGTTTGTACCTCTGAACCTGGTCTGCATCGTCTGTCCTTTTGAAACCTTCCAGAGCTCAGACCAATGTATATGTGAGTGTATATACGAATGTACACAACTGGTCCAAAGTTTTAGAACACCCCAATTTTTCCAGTTTTGTATTGAAATTCAAGATTTCAAGTCCAATGAAAAGCTTGAAATGGTACAAAGGTAAGCAGTGAACTGCCAGAGGTAAAAAAATAAAATAATAAAGAAAAAGGTAAGGTTAAACAAAACTGAAAAATAATGTTCATTTCAGAATTATACAAAAAGGCGAACAAGAAATGGGTTAACAACTTAAAGCAGTTCTGCAGCAATGGATGTTGATCAAGCCTTAAAAGTTGGTGCTACCAATTCCTCCAGCTGTCCCAACGTTTGTGAATTCCTTCCAACCCCGTGTCTGCATAAAAGTAGTGCTGGAACACACTTTGGTACCATACCGTTGGGAGCATTATTTGAACAGTACTGTACTGCAGAAAGTAGTGTGTTACTATAAAAATGGAAAAGAGGAAAAGGCAATTAACGATAGAAGAGAGACAGACCATCAGAACACTGAAAAATGTAGGTCTGTCCTACAGAGAAATGTCCAAGAAAGTCCAGGTGTCAGTAAGTCCAGTTTCCTTCACCATCCAAAGGCACTCAGAAACTGGGGAAAATGCTGACAGGAAGAGGTCTGGCAGAGCCAAAGACAACAGAATCAGAAGACAAGTTTATGACAGTCAACAGCTGGAGTGAGAGGAGACTCACAGGACAACAGCTACAAGCACAGTGAAGATAGTGGAGGAGTAAGCAAGTCTGAGTTTCAGCTGTGAAGAGAAGACTTCCAGTTGCAGGTTTGATCAGTCCATAACGCCTTCTTCCAGTCTTCAGTAGTCCACTGGCGGTGTTTCATGGCCCAGCCAAGCCTCTTTTTCTTATTCTGAAGTCTCAGCAATGGCTTTCTGCTGCAACTCGACCCATCAAACCTGCAGCAGGTTAACAGCCCCGCCCCCCCACCCCCATCTGGGTCAAATCCAGGTGGTTGGCACGGGAATAAGGTGTTAGATTGACAAAACGGTTTAGGAGGGGTCCAGAATCTACCCTAGGCTCTACATGTGGGACCCAGATCCAGATGGGGACGGCTGGTCTGGAAAATGGTTTCTGTCCAAGAGAGACAGCGTTCAGTCAGAGACTGGATCAGAGATAGTCCACATTGGGTGAGTCTGGTCCCTAATCAGTGACACAAGGCTATCGGTAGTAACTTTTTAGAGACCCCCCCAACCCCGCCATAGGCCAAAGCTGTCTGTAGAGCAGGCTCATCAAAGGGTTAGGGTTAAGGGTCAAAGGTTAGGGACCAACTGAGTGACTGAATGACTCACACCCTGAATGCGTTTGCTTTATACTATTCACCTTTACGTTTCCTCATGAATAAACATCTGCATTTCCTGTCACCGTGACACTTTGTTGTGTTGATATCCACATCACTGCTTTTATTACCAATTCCATCCCATAATAATCCAATGACAGAAAAGAGGCTCAGTAAAGACTGTGCACATGCTCAGATGTGTAGGAGCTCATTTCACAAAACAGTCTTGAACTGGGATTAGCTCAGTCTTTTAGGAGTAGTTCATTTAATAATTCTAAGTTATCCGAGCAGACAAGGTTTAATTAACAATAAAACATGCAATTTTCCACTAAACGTATTATGTAAGAACGTTCAGATAATCCACAAATTGTTACCTGGTAAAACTGTCTCGTCTTCCTCATCTTTTACAAATAAATAAATGAACATTGTTTTTAATGTAGCATTTAAGACTTTAACTTTGAAAGGGTTTCCGGAAGTGGTAAAGTTATTATTCTTGAAGTGACGTTCAGTACGCGATGACGTCACCATAACGGGTCCGCATCCGCAGCTGATCGGAGAGGCGGTGGTCCCCGAACATGTCGCTGTTGTCCCGGGTGGACGTGGACCGAACCGCGGCCTGAACCGGAGCTCCAGCACCGCTGCGGAGGGAAGCGCGTGACGGCGGAAGGACGGAGGCCCGCGCGCGGCTGTGATCCCAAACAAACAAACAACATGGCGGAGTTTTCTCCCGTCCTGCCGATGCGGGATGGAGGCGGAGGACGGTTCGGTCAGCCCATCTTCCCCCGGTCCAGGTCCGGTTCCGAGTCCGACAGCGAACTGTCCCAGAGCCTGGCCCGGACTAAGATCCGGTCTTACGGGAGCACGGCCAGCGTCACGGCGTCTCTGGGAGAGAAATACATAGAGCATCGGGTTGCGGACAGTGATACCCTGCAAGGGATAGCACTTAAATACGGAGTGACGGTAAGACTCCCATCAGCCACTGCGGGTTAGGGATAGCACTGAAGTACGGAGTGACGGTAAGACTCCCATCTGCCACTGCGGGTTAGGGATAGCACTGAAGTACGGAGTGACGGTAAGACTCCCATCAGCCACTGCGGGTTAGGGCATGTCAACGGTTTGGACCATTTCAATGGGTTTGAAAGAGAACCAAATATGTCCTCATTGTGTGATAGAGAGAGACCTTCTATAATGAGTTCACCTAGAAGGACAGCAGGTTTACAGCAGACACAAGGGGTTAGTTAGGGTCAGAGTTAGGGGTGAGTTAAGGTTAGCTGGGGTTAGGGTTAGTTAAGGTAAGAGGTAGGGGTTAGTTAGGGTCAGAGTTAGGGTTCATTAGGGTCAGAGTTAGAGTTAGGGTTCCACCCTGTTGAAGTGTAGTCTCAGTCTACTTTCACTGGACCTTCTTGTTCTGAGGACATGTGGTTGATCTGGCTGTACTGTTGTCGAAGCGCTAACCTTGTTAGTTTTGTTCTTGTGTTTGTCAGATGGAACAGATCATGTTAGTTTTGTTCTTGTGTTTGTCAGATGGAACAGATCATGTTAGTTTTGTTCTTGTGTTTGTCAGATGGAACAGATCATGTTAGTTTTGTTCTTGTGTTTGTCAGATGGAACAGATCATGTTAGTTTTGTTCTTGTGTTTGTCAGATGGAACAGATCATGTTAGTTTTGTTCTTGTGTTTGTCAGATGGAACAGATCATGTTAGTTTTGTTCTTGTGTTTGTCAGATGGAACAGATCATGTTAGTTTTGTTCTTTTTTCTTTCTTCAGATGGAACAGATTAAAAGAGCCAACAAACTGTTCAGTAATGACTGCATCTTTCTGCGGAACAGCTTGAACATCCCAGTGGTGTCGCACAAACGCTCCATCTTTAATGGACTGTCTCTGGAGTCTCCGGACGGGGACGTGGACGTGACACCCCAGGAAGCAGATAGACCCTGTGTTATTTCACAGGATGTGGAGGGACCGTCGCCACCCCCTACCCCGCCCCCACCCCCTACCCCACCCCCTGAGGACTCCAAACCCCCCCAGCTGCAGCAGGAGGAGCTTTCAGCCAAAGACTTCTTACACAGACTAGACGTACAAATTAAACAGTCCAAGCAGGCAGCCAGGAGACTGAAGGAGGACCAAGGAAGGTGAGGACCAGGGGGGTGGGGGGGCAGGGAGGGGCTGTGAGGCCCAGGGCCCAGGGAGGGGCTGTGAGGCCCAGGGAGAGGGTCTGAGACCCAGGGAGGGAGGGTCTGGACCCGGGGAGGGGCTCTGAGGCCCAGGGAGAGGGTCTGAGGCCCGGGGAGGGGCTGTGAGGCCCAGGCAGGGACTGTGAGGCCCAGGGGGAGGGGCTCAGGTTCCCTTGACTCCAGCTGGTTTCTGGTGGTGCGTAGCTCTGCATCATGTCTGTACGTTACATGCCCCCCCCCCACTCCAGCGGACTGTAGCGGCATCATCTTCAGAAGGTGTTGTAGTTTGTCCTCCACATCAGAAGGGGGCAGTGCTGGAATGAGCTGGTTTTACAGATGAAACTCCAGTGGGCGGGGTTGTTTCCATGGTTTCCAGCAGGTATTTTGTGTTTTAGAACAATAGTGGGCGACAGAGCAGAGTCTACAGGAGCTGGTACAAGTCCACCAACATATGACAGTGTTTTCACTGGAAGAGGTTTGACTGGAGCCCCACCGAACATTTAATATGAAAAAAACCAACACCGTCACATTAGACTGATACATCTGTAGAATATCTAACAGAACAGTTCTGTTAGATATTATACATATGTTTAATATACACCACAACAGGACAAACGCGCCGCCCCCCCCCCTTAAATGAACGAATGTGAAGCCTCAGGAGGTAGAGGACAGATAAATGAGTGTTATGTTTGATTTTCACAGCATGGTCTGCACTGCTCTGGACTGAACTGTGCACATGTCGTCCCCCCCCCGCACACCAGCCAAACTGTACGTGTGCAAACACCCCCCCGGCCCCCCAGGTTACACTGTGCCACACCAACAGATCAACTCCACAGGAAGCACTGTATCCTAGTTTTATTAAAAGTATGACATCTTAAGCAACAGAGAAGGAGGAAACAGAGGAGATGGAACCACTGAACAGAAACAGGTTAAACAACAACAACAAAAAAAAACCATCTGATAATTATGGATTAAACTGATCAAATAAAGGCATAGTTGAGTTCAATGATGGGAGTTTATGAGTGTGTATAAACACAGAAAAGTCCAATAAGTACTGAACACAAACTAATGAACTGTATACACTGGAACCCACAACGTGTACAAATACACACAAATACTACTGTACATAGGACAACTACCAACAACTAGTACAAATACACACAAATACTACTACTACTACTGTACACACTACAACTACCAACAACTAGTACAAATACACAGAAATACTACTGCTACAAATACTAGTACTAACAGTGGATATACTACTACTACAAATACTAGTACTAACAGTAACACTAATGTTTTTTCTTACAGTTTGATCTGAAACATTTACAGTTGTTTATGTTTTTCTCATTTGCAGAGGTAATGAAGAGGACTGCGCCCCCCCCCAGACATCATACCAGGACATCTGAAAGACACACACACACACTCTCTTCCTTACTGTTTTTTTTTCAGTGTCATGTTTGCCTTTTTATTTATTGGTTCTTTATTCGAATGTTTTAAGCTGGTTTGTTTTTTTTTTTGTTTGTTTTTTTTAAACCGTTTTCTTCTTGTGTAACGGAGCACTGGTACATGTTTGACAAGCTCATCACCATATGCTGTATAGAAAACACACACACAGTTACTCATTATTAGCAGGGTTAGCTTGTTAGCAGTGCTAACAGTGTGGGTTGTTCCTGTATCATGGACAGCTGATCAGGCCTTCATCATCATCATCCTCTGTATGAAGATGCTGCGTTTGCCTCGTTGAAGCGTTCCTCTCAGATCAGAAGGGACTGCTGTATTTTTGAAGTGTGAATGTATTATTTATGCGTGTGTGTGTTGAAGTGTCTGTAACAGCTGTTATTGTGCTTTAAATTCTGTCGGTTTTATTTGGGAGAATAAATCTGGATTTAAACCAGTGGTGTGTGCTCTGTGTTTGATGAGGCTGCTACATTTAGGATGAGTGTCAAATACAAATATGACACTCCTCCTTAAACCGTCACCTGACTGCGTTGGAGGAGTTGGAGAGCTCTACTGGAGCTGCTGCTGGTGGGGGCATTTGGCTCCAGGTAGGGTCTTCCAGGGCAGACTGGTTCTAGGGCCAGACCAAGACAATCACAAGACCCTTCAAGGCTCCAATGAACAATAGGTCCCATGTACTGCAGTAAGCATCTAACATCATTTCCTTTTGTGCATCTGTTTCATCTGACAATTTCCTGTTGTGTGTGTTTCATCTGACATCATTTCCTGTTGTGCATCTGTTTCATCTGACATCATTTCCTGTTGTCTGTTTCATCTGACATCATTTCCTGTTGTGTGTCTGTCCCAGGTACCCACAGTAAACCCTATGGGTTAGGGTTAATGGGTCCAAATAACTTCACTGCTGGAAACAGTAACTGTTTGGTTTCTTTAAATTTCTTTGTATGTGTTATGTCTCATGTGTATGTTTTGTCTAATTTTATTGGTAAAACTAATGTTTATATTATGGTTAAATAAATCTAGCAAATTATATTTATGAGCAGGTGGGGTTGCCTAAGGTTACATATGGCAGCTGTGAGCTGTTCTAATCCACCTCTTCATGGATCTGTTCACCATCAGTTAACCCTGACCCTAACCCTGTGATATGGAGCAGCTGCTATCAGCTAATGTCACCTGCTAACAGTGTTTACTCATTTACAGATGCTTATGTTATCAGCAAATGTCGCCTGCTAACAGAGTTTCATCATTAATAGATGCTTATGCTAACAGCTAATGTCACCTGCTAACGGTGTTTCTTCATTAACAGATGTGTGTTCTTATCTGTCATGCTAACTCTGCGGTAGTTTACGGTGGAAGGTTGTTTCTGTTGGTAAAACTGGGTTGCGGGTATGCGGAAGTTCGGCTGTGACGTCAGTGCTGTGTAGCGTTAGTACTTAATTATCAATGCTAGCCAAAAAATAATAATTATCAATGCTAGCCGTATCTTACATTGCCTGAAATATTCTTGCCGTAGTAAACGGTAACATTTAACTCTTAATCCATTGCGGCCATGTTTTGCTGTACTGCATTTGTGTGTTTGTTTGTGTTGTGTTCGTCACGTGCAGTTATTAGCCCACGGACTCCAATTCATAACAACGATGCGGTGGCGCTGGTGGCGTGCTTTGCGCATGCTCCCAGGATGCTAATTCTTCTGGGTAATGCAGTTTCCGGTTAATATAGTCACTGCAGTTAGTCTAATGCAGTGGTTCTTAACCTTGTTGGAGGTACTGAACCCCACCAATTTCATATGCGCATTCACCGAACCCTTCTTTATTAAAAAATACAAAATGATTGTTTTCAAATTCAAGACACAAGCATATGTTTTACTGGTGCACAAAATGAACCGTGCATTAAAGGTCCCGTATTATGCAAATCTCACTTTGTGAAAGTTTTCTTATAGTAGTGTGTGTAGCAGTAGCCTCATTATGAGGTTTGAATTTGAAAACTGTCTGTTTCCTCCCTGCCTTGCTACACCACAGTTTGTGAAAATGCCTGCTCAAACGGCCGAGTTTGAGTTGGGTCCGTTTATGACGACATAAGCGGATTTAACTCCTCCCCCTGACTGTGCCCCCACCCTGGCAAAGCGAGCCCCGCCCTGGCAAAGTACCTCTTGGACAACAAACATGGCGAAGGCGAGACACGCAAGTTGTGGTGTTGTTGGCTGCACACACCAACACGATAGTTTATTTTTGCTCCCCACTTCCGAGCCTCTCCGTAAAAAGTGGCTGGATTCTATCTGTGATGGTCATGTACCAAACAACATTCCCAAACGCTTGTATGTGTGTGCCCGGCATTTCACGGACGAGTGTTTTTCGAACATGGGCCCATACAGCTCCAGCTTAGCACAAAGACTCCGAATCAAGAAGGACGCAGTACCAACGCTTCGTGACCCAAGTACAAATGTGGGAGATGTAAGTTCTTCTCATTTTTTTGTATCTTTACTGCATAACCCTACATTACGGATAAGCTGGTGGTTGTTGATGTGTACGTCTAACGTTAGCATGGCAGCTAACATAGCTCGGTTACTGCTGCTAACGTTTGCGTCCCCGTTAACATGCAAGAGCTGATAATATCAAGAGACATTCAACATAACTACTTTGAACACGGGCCTTTTGTGGTTGGCATCAGTATAGTTAGCATCAAGCTTGTTAGTAGCTGCCTGCATTAGTGGCGTCTTTCCGTGTCAGGTCCACGAACTCGGGTTCGTGCACAACACCGCAGTTTTCCGTCGGGGCTCAATCACACCTCAAGGCAAAGAAAGCCAGTGTTTGGAAAGAC
This sequence comes from Sphaeramia orbicularis, assembly GCF_902148855.1. NCBI lineage: Eukaryota > Metazoa > Chordata > Actinopteri > Kurtiformes > Apogonidae > Sphaeramia > Sphaeramia orbicularis. Next base: position 11,350,871 of record NC_043959.1, on the reverse strand, counting down.
GTTCTGTCTGAGACATGTGTATTGTAGACGAGAGAGCCATGGCTTCACAGTCAACATTAGCGCGTAGTACCGCTAGCGGAAGCCGCGTCCTGTCCCAGAAAGGGGAGGGGGAGTGGGCGTGGACAGATGCGTTCATTTGCATACCCGGAAGCAGGCCCAGAAACAGCCTGTTCTGAGGAGGGCTGGTGAGAGTGACTTTTTCGACCGCTGAAACTCCGAAAAAAGGATGATTTTGGGGCGAACAAACTTAAATACTATGTTTTTGGGCTTCTGAGACTTATATGACGTGACTGGAAAATAGCATAATACGGGACCTTTAACATCACTGTGTTCAAAGAACAAAACCAATACAGTGCATGAACTCACAACAAATTACATACCTTTTCACAAAGACATGACCTTTTTTAATACTACCACACTGAAATGGTTTTAATTTTTAACCTTATGTATTCCAATAATGAACTTATTGTATTTATACTATCTATCATTTTTAACATTTTAACACACACCCATCACCTAATTTCCATCAGGCTACAATAATAATGAATATTTACTGCAAATCAGTGTGACTTCTGCTGTTGCCTTTGAGAGACCAGTTCAGAAATGCGTGGCTTCACCTTGGCAAGTGCCACTGTCATGTCATTTTCACAGCAAAGTCTGTTCCTTTGTGTTGTAGTGCTATAAGCAACAACAGTACACCGCGTATATTGGATGTCAATCAGAGAAAGAGTCTCCAAAGCCATTTGTTTACATACACGGACCTAGCCCGACACACACACCCGGCTAATGAGTCGAGTGTGTGTCCTGACCTCCGCCGAACCCCTGAGACTGACTCACTGAACCCCTAGGGTTCAATCGAACCCAGGTTAAGAACCACTGGTCTAATGTGTTTTGTGTTTAAAGTCTGCTTTGTTATGTGGGAGACAACTTAGTTTGCTTGTTGTTTGTGTTTTATGTGTGAAGAGTATATTGTAATTCTGTATTTCTATGTGTCTGTTTCTATTTAAACATTTATGACCTGTGGTAAAAATAAATAAAAACAAGAAAAGGATCAACACGAGTCATAATATTGTGTGCTGCCTGTCCAGCCTTTTCAGAGGGTTAAAATTTAGAAAAGTCCAAACACCCACTGTAAACCCTATAGAGACTGTGTCTGTCCCACATACACACTGTAAACCCTATAGAGACTGTGTCTGTCCCACATACACACTGTAAACCCTATAGAGACTGTGTCTGTCCCACATACACACTGTAAACCCTATAGAGACTGTGTCTGTCCCAGATACCCACTGTAAACCCTGTAGAGAATATAGTATAATATAGCATTAATACTAGTATTTGTAGTAGTAGTATATCCACTGGTAGTACTTGTATTTGCAGTAGTAGTATATCCACTGGTAGTACTAGTATTTGTAGTACTTGTATTTGTAGTAGTAGTATATCCACTGTTAGTACTTGTATTTGCAGTAGTAGTATATCCACTGGTAGTACTAGTATTTGTAGTACTTGTATTTGTAGTAGTAGTATATCCACTGTTAGTACTTGTATTTGCAGTAGTAGTATATCCACTGGTAGTACTAGTATTTGTAGTACTTGTATTTGTAGTAGTAGTATTCCCAGTTCTGTACATTTGTTCTAGTTACTGATAATTATATTAACATCAGATGATCTATTTTGTAACACTTCAGGTTCAGTTTGCTGTCCACAGTCTCTCTCTCTCTCTCTCTCTCTCTCTTTCTTTCTCTCTCTCTCTCTCCTCCTGTCACTCGTCCATCCTCCTCAGTCTCTCTCTTCTCCTGTAACTCGTCCATCCTCCTCAGTCTCTCTCTCTCCTCTCCTGTCACTCATCCATCCTCCTCAGTCTGGTTCTACTCCAGGTTTAAACCTGTTAAAGGGGCTTTTTCCTTCCACTGTCTGCCCTCACTACTGTTTACTCCTGTTGGATCTGTTGGTTCTGTTTACTCCTGTTAGGTTCTGTTTACGCCTGTTGAATTCTGTTCATTCTGTTTACTCCTGTTGGTTCTGTTTACTTCTGTTGGTTCTGTTTACTCCTGTTGGTTCTGTTGGTTTTGTTTACTCCTGTTAGATTCTGTTGGTTCTGTTGGTTTTGTTTACTCCTGTTGGATCTGTTGGTTTTGTTTACTCCTGTTAGATTCTGTTGGTTCTGTTGGTTTTGTTTACTCCTGTTGGATCTGTTGGTTCTGTTTACTTGTTGGTTCTGTTGGATCTGTTGGCTCTGTTTACACCTGCTAAATTCTGTTGGTTCTGTTTACTCCTGTTAGATTGTTGGTTCTGTTTACTCCTGTTAGATTGTTGGTTCTGTTTACTCCTCTTGGTCCTGTTTACTCCTGTTAAATTCTGTTGGTTCTGTTGATTTCTGTAAATTCATTTCACAGTCTGGTTTATTCCAGCTCCATATGTACAGTGTCATCAGATAACTTTGGTTATGAATTGACACTATATAAATAAAATGTGATGGATTGACTGTACCCAGTCTGGAGGGTTACCAGGCTCTGCCCTGGAGCCAGGCCTGGGGTTGGGGCCTGTGGGCAAGCGCCTGGTGGCCAGGCCTTTGCCCATGAGGTCCAGTCAGGCCCAGCCCGAACTGGTGACATGGGCTTGTCACCTTGTGGACCCACCATCTGCAGGGGGAAGCAGAATGGTCCGGTGCATTGTGGGTCAGACAGCAGACCAAGGTGGGGGCCTTGGCTGTCCGACCAGTTACAGAAGCTGACTTTTGGAACATGGAACATCACCTCTCTGGCAGGGAAGGAGCAGGAGCTTGTGGAGGAGGTTGAGCGGTACCGGGTAGATATAGTCGGCCTTACCTTGACACATAGCATCAGCTCTGGAACCCAAGTTCTTGAGAGGGGTTGCACTCTCTCCTTTGATGGAGTTGCCCCGGGCAAGAGGGCAGGGGTGGTCTTTTTGATAGCCCCCAGACTGGTAGCTCCCAGGCTCTCTGCCTGCACTTTGGGTTTTACCCTGGTGGACAAAAGGGTTGCTTCCCTGTGCCTTAGGGTTGGGGAATAGGTTCTGACTGTAGGCAGTGCATACACACCGAACAACAGCTCAGATTACCCACCCTTTTTGGGATGGGTGCTGGAAAGCGCTCTGAAAGGGGATTCCATTGTCCTACTAGGGGACTTCAACACTCACGTGGGCAATGACATTGTGACCTGGAACTGCATGGCGGGGAGGAACAGCTTGCCCGATCTGAACCAGAGTGGTGTTCAAGTTATTGGACTTCTGTGCGTGTGTCAGTTTGGCCATAACTAGCACCATGTTTGAACATAAAGATGCCCATCTGTGCAGTAGGCAACAGGACATCCTAGGTTGCCAGTTGATGATCAACTTTGTAGTCGTATCATCAGACCTGCGGCTGTATGTTCTGGACACTCAGGTGAAGTGAGGTGCGGAGCTGTCAACTGACCACTACCTGGTTGTAAATTGGATCAGGTGGCAGGGGAAGACACCACGCCAACCCAGTGGGCCGAAACAAATAGTGCGGGTCTGCTGGGAACACCTGGCGGAAGAAGCTGTCAGGTTGATCTTCAACTCACACCTCTGGCAGAGCTTCAACTGCATCCCTAGAGCAAGTCCAAATGAGCTCTGTTCCAGTTGCGGCGGAAATCCCCCAACCTATTGGTGGACACCAGAGGTGAGGGGAACCGTCAGGCTGAAGGGGGCCTACAGGGCGTGGCTGGTGAGGGTTAGGGTTAGTTCTGAGGTCTGTGTGTGATTTGTGTCTGTAGTGTCTCTTCATCCTGTGGTATCTGCGATGCAGGGGGGCAAAGACATCATTAAGCAACTATGCACAAATCAGAGATTGTTCCTGTCAAGAGGAGCAATTCATCACCATTGGATCAAAGGCTTTTGAGTGTTTTATTTGCACTGGTTTAAAGGGTTTGGGTCCTGACCAGAACACATCCAACATGTGCTGCACATCTACATCCAACCAAATCAGTCAGAATTGAATCAGACTTTCATTTTTCAAACTTCAGTATTTTATGTTCAATTTTAAATACAGTAAGTTCAGATTGTATTTGTACTGTTGGTTCCTTCTTCAGATAGATGATAGAAACACAAAACTAAAACATGGATGTTTAAAGAACTGAAGGACAATGTCTGGAGAACAGTTTCAAACTACAAAAATAAAAAAGTCCTGATCTTTTACAGTCGTGTCATTTGTTGAATCCAGATTCCAATTACATTCATTTCCTTATTTGAAATTAAACATAAAAATAAAAATGTACAAATGAACTCACTCCTAAAATTATAAACTACGGCCAGTTTGGTTCGCCTCTTCTAAGTTACTTTTTAAAACCTGCTTGTTTTTTTATGTAGTAACTGAAAGCCAAAAACTAACAAGAAAATCCACTTTTGAGCTTCAATGAAATAATGATTGAACCTTCATCTTCAAGATTATGTCAGTATGAACTCACAGGAACATTTTCATCATCAACCTTCAGACGTTTCATCACAGAGGTAAAGAAAAGGCAGTGTTTGAAAGACTTTTACACTGGAAGGAAAAATCACACACACATTTTAAAAGACTTCATCTTCTGTCTCTAAAGACATTGGACAGAGCATAGAAACCAGCAGGCCACGCCCCCTAGGGGGCCTGGGCAGAACACAACAGAAGGGTGGGCGTGGAATTCAAACCAAAAATACATGAAGATCTGACAAATGAACTGGACCAAACAAGAACAACAAAGATCTGATAAATGAGCTGGACCAAACAAGAACAAAAGGCTAAGACAGGTTCCACAGAATCTCAAGGGTTAGCTGAACACCAAAGCGTCTGAGGCATACATTCATCTTCCACAGGGTTAGGGTTAGTCCTGGACCCTAACCCTAATCCTGGACCACATGTTGGTTTGAAGGAAATAAATGTTCTCCTGTGAGGTTGGATTCCTTTGGCATTTCAGCTCAAAGACTAAACTGATTCCAACGGATCCACTGGGTTGAATCTGGTCTAAGCAGGTCCTTCTGAGTCCACCAGGATATGGACATTAATGGGGGGTCAGACAGGGTCCTGGTCGGGGGTCTGGGGTCCAGGTTTGGGATCCAGGGTCTTGGGTCAAAGATCTGGGGTCAGGGGTCCAGGATCTGGGGTCCAGGGTCCGGGTCTGGGGTGGGGTTCTGGTGGTCCTGTTACAGGCTGCTGTAGATCCTCTTGATGGTGTCGCCTTCATCTTTGGCGATGATTCCCTTCTGGATGTAGGCGTCAACCTGCTGGTCCATGAAGTCTTTGAGTTTGGATAGGTCATAGTCTGGAATGGAAGAAGACGACCAAAGCAGATCAGAACTGGAGACAACCCTAACCCTAACCCTGGAGACCACACTGAAGACAACCCTAACCCTAACACTGAACACACTTAAACCCTAACCTTAACCCAGCTCTGGGTTTAAAATATTAAACTGGTACTGAGAAGATTCAGGTCAAAGTTCACTGATCTGTCTGGACTCATTAAATAATGAGGTCAAAGGTCAGACTCAATTCAGCCAGGACAAAAACATCACCTAATCCTCTAACCTCTAACCCTAACCCTCTAACCCTAACCTCTAACCTTAACCCCCTAACCTCTAACCCTAACCCTCTAACCCTAACCCCTAACCCTCTAACCTTAACCCCCTAACCTCTAACCCTCTAACCTCTAACCCTCTAACCTCTAACCCTCTAACCTCTAACCCTAACCCCCTAACCTCTAACCCTCTAACCTCTAACCCTCTAACCTCTAACCCTAACCCCCTAACCTCTAACCCTCTAACCTCTAACCCTCTAACCTCTAACCCTCTAACCTCTAACCCTCTAACCCTAACCCTCTAACCTCTAACCCTAACCCTGTAACCCTAACCCTCTAACCCTGTAACCCTAACCCTCTAACTCTAATCCTCTAACCTCTAACCCTAACTCTCTAACCCTAACCTCTAACGCTCTCACCCTAACCTCTATCCCTAACTTCTAACCCTAACCCTCTAACCTCTAACTTCTAACCCTAACCCTCTAACCTCTAACTTCTAACCCTAACCCTCTAACTTCTAACCCTAACCCTCTAACCTCTAACCCTAACCCTGTAACCCTAACCCTCTAACTCTAATCCTCTAACCCTAACTCTCTAACCCTAACCTCTAACGCTCTCACCCTAACCTCTATCCCTAACTTCTAACCCTAACCCTCTAACCTCTAACCCTAACTCTCTAACCCTAACCGTTTAACCCTAACCTCTAACCCTAAACCCTAAACTCTAACCCTAATCCTCTAACCCTAACCTCTAACCCTAACCCTCTAACCCTAACCTCCAACCCTAACCCTAACTTCTAACCCTTACCCTCTGACCCCTAACCCTGACCCTAAGCCTATTTTTCATTCATACTGTCCTCGTGTGTTGCGCTCTTACCGTCTTTGCCTTCTTCTTTGTTGTGTTTCTTCAGCCACTCGATGTTCTTTCGGATGGCCTCCAGGTACGTCTCCGCCTTCCCGGCTCGACCTGATTTTCATAAAAGACACACATGCAAAGAAAACCTGAGTGGGATCGCAATTAGACACTAGTTTGACTCTGAAGTAGATGAGCATCATACACAAAAGTCTGATTTTCAGGAGGAAGGCAGGACAAGTTCTGTTGTGGTTCTGTTGGTTCTGTTTACTCCTGTTGGTTCTGTTTACTCCTGTTAGATTGTGTTGGTTCTGTTTACTCCTGTTGGTTCTGTTTACTCCTGTTAGATTGTGTTGGTTCTGTTTACTCCTGTTGGTTCTGTTTACTCCTGTTAGATTCTGTTGGTTCCGTTTACTCCTCCTGGTTCTGTTGGTTTCTGTAAATTCACTTCACAGTCTGGTTTATTTCAGCTCCATGTTAAGTGTCATCAGATAACGTTGGTTATATAATATATAATTTGCTATATAAATAAAATGTGATATATAAAATGTGATTGATAGTTTCATGTGTTAATGGAAACATGCTGTGAACTGACTCGTCTCAGATGATGGCTGCTCCTCCTTAGTTGAGTCTTTCAGGTTCTCATACTCCTTCTGCATCTTGGCAGCATCCGCTTTGGTGTTGTCATCATCATCCATGTTTTTCCCTTTATAAAAATAAAAGCAGTACAGGGACCATTATAAACCCCTTAAGGGTCAGGGTTAACGTTAGGGTTAGGGGTTAGGGTCGGGGGTTAGGGTTAGGGGTTAGGGTCAGGGTTAGGGTAAGGGGTTAGGTGTTAGGGTTAGGGTTAGGGGTCGGGGTTAGGTGTTAGGGTTAGGGTCAGGGTCAGGGTCAGGGTTAGGGTTAGGGTTAGCCTGTGAACATGTGACCCTGTTTACCGTTGGCTCCAGTGGCGTCTGCAGAGCCCAAAGCTTTGCCCAGTTTGTTCTTGGTCTGCATAGCGATCATAGCATCCAGGTTTTCTGCAGGTGAGGGAAACAGGTGTTAGAGTTTACATCCTCATATATTCAGACTGGACATCCTCATATATTCAGACTGGACATCCTCAAATATTCAGACTGGACATCCTCAAATATTCAGACTGGACATCCTCAAATATTCAGACTGGACATCCTCATATATTCAGACTGGACATCCTCATATATTCAGACTGGACATCCTCAAATATTCAGACTGGACATCCTCAAATATTCAGACTGGACATCCTCAAATATTCAGACTGGACATCCTCATATATTCAGACTGGACATCCTCAAATATTCAGACTGGACATCCTCAAATATTCAGACTGGACATCCTCAAATATTCAGACTGGACATCCTCAAATATTCAGACTGGACATCCTCATATATTCAGACTGGACATCCTCAAATATTCAGACTGGACATCCTCATATATTCAGACTGGACATCCTCAAATATTCAGACTGGACATCCTCAAATATTCAGACTGGACATCCTCATATATTCAGACTGGACATCAAATATTCAGACTGGACATCCTCATATATTCAGAGATGATCCATGAAAGCTCTCACTGTCACTAAGAGGTTTCAGAAGATGATGAAACAGCTTCATCTCAGTTAGGAAATGATGATGCTCATGGTCAGATTCAGTCTATGAGAGTTAAGGTTAGATTAGGGTTAGGCTTGGGTCAGTCTATAGGGTTATGATTAGGGTTAGTTAGGGTTAGGCTAAGGGTTAGGATTAGGCAAATGTTCACCTGGGTTAGGGTTAGGGGGTTAGGGGTTAGCGCAGTTCACTTCTTTGACCTGTGACAGGTGAAACCAGCTAGTGCCTCCTCCCCTTTGCCCAGGCTCCGCCCCCTCTCTTTCTCTGGGCCTGTGTTCAGTCACGTACATTAGTAACCCTAACCCTAACCCTATGAATGACAGCTGTGCACATATGCTAACTCATCACCACATGTGAGGAGGGGGAGGGGCCCCGTTAACAGGTTGCTAGGCGACAGTCCTCTGTTCTTTCCATGGTTTATCATCTGATGACCTATAGCACACAAAGCTGGAGCGTTTCCTAGGAGACACCTGTGGGTTCCTGTGTTTGGCTCTGGTGTGTCATCTATTATCAGACCAGCTGCTGTGGGTCAATTATGGATCCAAATGTCACTGATCTGTAGACTATAGTTCTGATCCAAACTCAGATAGGGGCTAGGGTTTGGGTTAGGGTTTAGGGTTAGACTGTGGCTCTGATCCCAGCTCATCCAGTGGCATTTCCATGACATACATCTATTATTCAGCAACGTATGAATATGTTTGTGACAGTGGATCTGTGAAGGCAAAGGTTGGGACAAGGACCAGCTGATTACAGAGTAATTAACCCTAACCCTAACCCTAAACTACAGGGTAATAAACTACAGGGTAATAAAGTAATTGGTAATAAACATGGGAAGTCAACAGCAATTTGTAAAATAACCAAAATAAATAACCTAAATATTGAATTACTAACCCTAACCCAGAATATAGGTAATTACAGGTATATAAAAAGAAAATATATGTAATTATAGGTGTATAAATAAAATACAGGTAATTATAGGCATATAAACAGAATATAGGTAATAATAGGTATATAAATAAAATATAGGTAATTATAGGTATATAAATAGTATATGGGTAATTATAGGTATATAATGAGAATATAGGTAATTATAGATACATAAATAGTATACGGGTAATTATAGGTATATAAACAGAATATAGGTAATTATAGAGACATAACTAATATATAAGTAATTATAGGTATATAAATGGTATATAGACTGTACATGAGATCCTTGTCTCATGACATTAACATAACATTTAACATTGAATAACATTTAGAGAATAATCAAATTTAATCAAATAAACATCACAGTAATATTTTTCAGAACCTACACATATACCTGACAGATCCGACAGAACACCTCCATCTGTTATCGAGCATGTCTTACCTAAATAGGACACGCCCTCCTCTGGCGTGATGGTTCCATACTTCACCATCATCTTCACAAAGTCAATGAGGGTCTTCATGATGGTGATCAGGGTCTCTCTCTCCTGAGTGTCTCGCTCTGCAGCAGGAAACAGACCCACTCATTCCATCAGTTAGCCATGCTAACTGGTCCATGTTAACTGGTCCATGCAAACTGGTCCATGTTAACTGGTTCATGCTAATTGGTCCATGCTAACTGGTCCATGTTAATTGGTTCATGTTAATTGGTCCATGCAAACTGGTCCATGTTAACTGGTTCATGCTAATTGGTCCATGCTAACTGGTCTGTGTTAATTGGTCCATGCTAACTGGTCCATGCTAACTGATCTATGCTAATTGGTCCATGCTAATTGGTCTATGCTAACTGGTCCATGCTAATGCTAACTGGTTTCCGTGGTCTTTAGTGTCACCAGTTGTTTGACCATCAGGATGGGAACATAACTAATCCATAATTCCTTTTGTGCTTGTGTGTTTTCAATCATCCATTCCTATGACGATGTGTTGGTTCAGCTGTTACCATGACAACAGCGCCCCGCTGCCTGTGTTCCTGGCTGCTGTTGATGCTGTTTGGGGTGAACTTGTGGTGCTTTTACCTGAGTCCAGGCTCCGGAGCAGGCGGTAGAAGTTGGGGAAGTACTGCAGGTCCTGAAGGCCGTCCTCAGGGTTGACCTCGTTGACCTCCTGGGTGTCTCTGTCCCACATGTGGTCTGCGGTGTCGTCTTCCTCTGCGTCCGCCTCGTCTTCAGCCTCTTCCTCTTCATCACCTTCATCTGCGTTGTATCGACGCTGAGGGGAATCCCACTGTCACAGATGTACGAGCGTATGTAAGACCCTAACCCATGTAGACTATCTGGGAGACCTAACCCATGTAGACCATCCGGAAGACCCTAACCCTAACCCATGTAGAACATCTGGAAGACCCTAACCCATGTAGACCATCTGGAAGACACTAACCCATATAGACCATCTGGAAGACAATAACCCATGTAGATCATCTGGAAGACCCTAACCCTAACCCATGTAGACCATCTGGAAGAACCTAACCCATGTAGACCATCTGGAAGACCCTAACCCTAACCCATGTAGACCATCTGGAAGAACCTAACCCATGTAGACCATCTGGAAGACACTAACCCTAACCCATGTAGACCATCTGGAAGACCCTAACCCATGTAGACCATCTGGAAGACCCAAACCCATGTAGACCATCTGTAAGACCCTAACCCCAACCCATGTAGACCACGTGGAAGAACCTAACCCATGTAGACCATCTGTAAGACCCTAACCCATGTAGACCATCTGTAAGACCCTAACCAATGTAGACCATGTGGAAGACCCTAACCCTAACCCATGTAGACCATCTGTAAGACCCTAACCCATGTAGACCATCTGTAAGACCCTAACCCTAACCCATGTAGACCATCTGTAAGACCCTAACCCATGTGGACCATCTGTAAGACCCTAACCCTAACCCACGTGTGGAACTCCACTCCCACTGCCGGCCTGAGCATTCAGTGACTTGGTGGGAAATACTCAGATACTTTAATCAGTAACTATACTCCAGTGTGAACTATACTCTTCTGTTTGCTTGTTGCTACTATGTACAATACTGTCATTATTTTATTTATGCTTAAATATTTATTTTGTAAGAAATTACTTGAAGAATGAAGAGCACTGAGCTCTTTTAGTTTTGTTTTTGTTTGACTGTATGTTTGATACAATTCCACACATATTCAGCTATTCAATGCTACTGTACTGTACTCAACGTTCCACGTCTTTGTACTATTTGTTAAATATTGCTTTAAGTTCAATAAATGTTTCTTTTTTTAAATTGAGACTTGCAGCATGTGTTATCATTATGTCATTTTTAGGATGTAAACAGAGGGAGTGAAAGCAGGATTGGCTCCAGAAAAGCAGCGACCCATATCAGTGGTCGGCTAAGGCTGATGACAGAAATATTAAAGTTCCACGTGTCGACCCCTAGTTTTCATTAGATCAGTGACGGTTTTACCAGGTTTGCGTCGGAGTCCTCTTGTCCTCTGGTGTCTTTGCCGGTGTCGTCAGCGTCTGTAATTTCGTTGTTCTTAGCGTTTGTGGTGATCAGGTCCTGCAGAGCTTCAGCCACCTGGTACTCCAGATTATCTGCCTGAGTGTCTGTGATCTGGAAGAGCACAAATATGGACACATGAGGACAGGACACATGTCTGTGATCTGGAAGAACCCAAATATGGACACATGAGGACAGGACACATGTCTGTGATCTGGAAGAACACAAATATGGACACATGAGGACAGGACATGTGTCTGTGATCTGGAAGAACACAAATATGGACACATGAGGACAGGACACGTGTCTGTGATCTGGAAGAACACAAATATGGACACATGAGGACAGGACATGTGTCTGTGATCTGGAAGAACACAAATATGGACACATGAGGACAGGACACGTGTCTGTGATCTGGAAGAACACAAATATGGACACATGAGGACAGGACACGTGTCTGTGAATGTCCAACGGACTTTCATCTGAGGACAAACACACATGTGGGCGGGGCTACATCACTCATGGTCCTCTGGGGTGAGACGAAGCCTAAATCACACATCTAATGCTGCGTTTCCACTACGTGGTATCGGTTCGACTTGACTCTACTCGACTCGGCCTTTTTGCGTTTCCATTAGGAAAAAGGACCTGGAATCTGGTACCTGGTACTAGTTTTTTGGTATCACCTCCGCTGAGGTTCCAGGACTGGGGACCAGATACTAAAAGGTGACGTGTAAACACTGCAGACCACTGATTGGTCAGAGTTGTCTCTGTGACCCGCCGTTTTACAAAAAACAGATGCGGAAGTTTACAGTAAATATGTCGGTAGGTTAATCCACAGTGACAGTCTGTAGAACTACACCATGGTTTGTCGAGGAGGTTCAGATGTAAAAATTCAGCGTGAGTTGGACGAGACAACACACAACGAGCGAGTTTATTAGTGACTCTCTGAGCAGACGACAGAAGTAACGCGCCACATCGCTATGACGACCAGGTACTGTAAAGTGGGTAGTATCCTGTAATGGAAATGGTCTGGAATAGGACCTGGTACTAGAGTGGAGTCAAGCTGAGTCAAGCCAAGCCGGTTCCACGTAGTGGAAACGTGGCATATGTCTGTCCCAGGGACAGGAAGGGGGAGGGGCTTCCTGTTGTCAATCACCATCTGAGTGTGGAGGCGGGTCATGACCTACCAGTCCTAGTTTCAGCAGCTTGGACACAATCCTGTCGAAAACCCCCCTGTCGTCCTCCTCGTAGATTTTGTTTGCTATTTTTTGGACAATGTCCTCTGCAGTCAGCAGAGTTCCGTCCACCTGGTGGAAACTCTCCGGCTCATCTGGAAGGACAGGACACGCATGTTTAGAGCAGGATATTCAACCGGCATCTGTGTTCACACTCATTAAACTGAGCCTAGTCCCGTGGGTTTTCATGAAAAGGACCAGGACATTTACCACAGTTCACAGTGTGTGGACGCCAGAAAGGACCAACAACAAACCAACGTCCCTCTGACTGGGACTCATCACTGATAGACCTTCAAATTCTGCCACTCTTTCTGTCTGAGGGAACCTGACAGATGAAACCACCAGAGCACTGTCCATATTTGGACATGGGGTCACCTGATGAGTGGCTCATTGTCCTTGTTGTGGACAAATGGATGGAGTGTGTCCGTCAGTGTCCTGTGGCTCAGAGACAGGTTAGGGCTGGGGTTCATGATAAGGACAACGGCAGGGATGGAATGACACTGGGGTAGAACCTTTGCTTCCATCTGGAGGTGGACATTTACAGATTTACAGTAGTCCCACAGAAAAGATGGACCAATGAAGGTTCGCCCTAACCCTAAATAAATAAATTAATTAATATTTATATATGTATTTATATGTGTGTGTGTGTATGTGTATGTGTGTGTGTAAAGAATTGTTTAGACTTTTGGACAAAGCTATTTGGTTCGTGCAGCCTTATGCCTCATTTTGGTGTTTAGAGGAGGAGGATAATCTTTGATAATCTTTGATAATCTTCATCTCCTGATCTCTTGGACTCTTTCGGAGTCTCTGTTTATCTCCTTTAATGTTTGGACATGTTTGTAGTGCCCCCCCCTTCCTTAACTGTCTGCACTGTGACAAACAGAGGCCGACAGGACGGTGCAGACAACCTACTACACATGTATAAACCTGGCAGTCTGCTCTCAGGGCACAGGGTTAGGGTTAGCATACCCTGGTCCATTCCCTTCTTGGTGGAGTCGTAGTCTTCAGCCAAACGCCGGCTCTTGGTGGAATCAGACTCATCTGGGATGTACTGCTCCACCTTGTGGCCTACTTGAACTGGCACCTTGGGGCTCTCTTTGGGTTGGTGGGTATCAGCCAGTGCCTTCAGTTCATCTGGGTCTGAGTCCAGGTCCTCAGAGGCAGTGGGAGGTTTAGTCTCTGAACAGAAACACAAGGATCAGACTGGACCAACATGTCAAATCAGAACATGTGTTGAACCTAGAGCTGCACGACATGGAGAAAAAAACAGATTAATGTTCTTCAATGATTTACAAAAGCTGAAAGAAGATCAAATCAATGGAATAGTACAAAGGCCCGAAGCATCCTGAGCAAATCCACGGAACTCTGAGATGGGGAGGAATAAATCCTAACCCTAACTCTAACCCTAAACCTAATCCTAACCCCAACCCATTAAAACCCACAGAAGAACACAGACAGAACAGGACCAAACCAACATCTGGGGCTCTAGGATTCATGTTTTATTCAGTGGTTTCACCAGATAAACTTCAAAAAGGAAAATACTGTCTGAGCTGTGATTGGATGAGATGGAAACAACATAAACGGTGCTTCTGTTACTGGAGGAAGAACGTCCAAAACTATTATAAGGACAAACTCTTTTTTTCCACATATGCAGAAGGATCATTACCACAGAGAACCCTAAACCCAGAGTTCTGATGGAATATTAGATCCCAGGCTTTGAAAGCCTGGTTGAAAACACACTTTGAACAGGAGCTGTGTTCTTCACATTCGTCTGTTTTACTGGAAATGCTGTAACATGAAGCCACTCATCGATTGTCAACGGTTTCCACTTACCAATGGACTGCAGTGCAGCTTTCACACCATCTGCCTCCGCCATCTGAGGAGAGAAGAAACATTAGAGCAGCCCGCAACACTCAGAACCAACATTAGAGCAGTCAGAACCAACATTAGAGCAGTCCGCAACACTCAGAACCAACATTAGAGCAGTCAGAAGCAACATTAGAGCAGTCCGCAACACTCAGAACGAACATTAGAGCAGTCAGAACCAACATTAGAGCAGTCCGCAACGCTCAGAACCAACATTAGCGCAGTCTGCAACACTCAGAACCAACATTAGAGCAGTCCGCAACACTCAGAACCAACATTAGAGCAGTCCGCAACACTCAGAACCAACATTAGAGCAGTCAGAACCAACATTAGAGCAGTACGCAACACTCAGAACCAACATTAGAGGAGTCCGCAACACTCAGAACCAACATTAGACCAGTCCACAACACTCAGAACCAACATTAGAGCAGTCCACAACACTCAGAACCAACATTAGACCAGTCCACAACACTCAGAACCAACATTAGAGCAGTCCGCAACACCCAGAACCAACATTAGAACAGTCCGCAACACTCAGAACCAACATTAGACCAGTCTGCAACACTCAGAACCAACATTAGAGCAGTCTGCAACACTCAGAACCAACATTAGAACAGTCCGCAACACCCAGAACCAACATTAGAACAGTCCGCAACACTCAGAACCAACATTAGACCAGTCTGCAACACTCAGAACCAACATTAGACCAGTCTGCAACACTCAGAACCAACATTAGAACAGTCCGCAACACTCAGTACCAACATTAGACCAGTCCGCAACACTCAGTACCAACATTAGACCAGTCCGCAACACTCAGAACCAACATTAGAACAGTCCGCAACATTTAGAACCAACATTAGACCAGTCCGCAACACTCAGAACCTACATTAGAACAGTCCACAACACTCAGAACCAACATCAGAACAGTCCACATCACTCAGAACCAACATTCGACCAGTCCACAACACTCAGAACCAACAGTAGACCAGTCCACCACACTCAGAACCAGGCTCAGATCCAGCAGATCTGACTTGAAACAGATGACTCCAAAGCCCTGGGGGTTAGGGTCAGGGTTATCTTCTAGGGTTAGGGTTATGTTTCAGGGTTAGGGTTAGGGTTTGGATTCTGTTTAAGGGTTAGGGTTAGGGTTAGGGGTCCAGGGTTACGGTTAGGGGTCCAGGTGGACTCACCTGTTCTATTAGGGTTAGAGTTAGGGGTCCAGGTGGACTCACCTGTTCTATCAGGGTTAGGGTTAGGGGTCCAGGTGGACTCACCTGTTCTTTCAGGGTTAGTGTTAGGGGTCCAGGTGGACTCACCTGTTCTATCAGGGTTAGGGTTAGGGGTCCAGGTGGACTCACCTGTTCTTTCAGGGTTAGTGTTAGGGGTCCAGGTGGACTCACCTGTTCTTTCAGGGTTAGGGTTAGGGGTCCAGGTGGACTCACCTGTTCTATCAGGGTTAGAGTTAGGGGTCCAGGTGGACTCACCTGTTCTATCAGGGTTAGGGTTAGGGGTCCAGGTGGACTCACCTGTTCTTTCAGGGTTAGGGTTAGGGGTCCAGGTGGACTCACCTGTTCTATCAGGGTTAGGGTTAGGGGTCCAGGTGGACTCACCTGTTCTATTAGGGTTAGAGTTAGGGGTCCAGGTGGACTCACCTGTTCTATCAGGGTAAGGGGTCCAGGTGGACTCACCTGTTCTTTCAGGGGTTTCTCTTCTGTCAGCTGTCTGTTGGACACAGTTTTATCTGTGGGACAGAAGAACATTCATGTCAATATTCAACTGGATCATTGTGTTGGTCATGCAGTTGTTTTGGTGATTAGAACCAGATGAACTGTTTAATTCCATGTGATTGGATTCAGACTGGGTGCGTTTCCTCTGCAGACATTTGGTCAGAATGTGTTGATCTGTGTTTATGTATGTTTATGTGTCCCTGACCCAAAGGCACCAGCGCAAAGGCACAGCTTAAGCCGATTGGACAACAACAGATTAAACTGAGGCCAAAATAGACCACAGACGGCCTGAGCACGAGCCCAGGAGGACACAGGCAGGTGGACCCGAGCCGGACCCGAGCCGACCCGAGCCTTCAAGGGTCGGCTTTGTTCTCTTTTATCCATATTTATACATGTGTGTGTTCATATAAAAGTGGACAGACTCAGTCCAGTCCTTGGACCCACGGGACCTGTTTACATGGACTGTTCAGGGTTTGAGACCATGGGTGGACACCTGTCCAGTCTGTCCTGTCCAGTCTGTCCTGTCCAGTCTGTCCTCTACACTACTGAAAACACTGTCCGTGGATGTGCTCAGTGCACTCGTGTCTCACTCACCCGTGGCGGAGGCTGTCGGAGTGGGGAAGGCGCAGATGAACCCACTCAACACCATCAGCTGGAAAACCAGGACCACAAAGGCGGTTCTGGACCCCATCCTAGCCCAAAACAAACCCAGTGTCCAGGAAGTGTCCGTACTGGTCCCTGTGCACGCGCTCTGCTTGTGTCCAGGAAGTGTCCGTACTGGTCCCTGTGCACGCGCTCTGCTTGTGCTGAATGCGTGGACAGCTCCGGCTGGTGCTGAAACGGCCGCGACGCATGCGCCTCGTGGATCCGCTCTGTGAGGACGCACCTCCCGCTGAGAGACGCACAAAGGCTGGCACTGTGGATGTGGACGAACCGAAAGCAGGTCAGGCCTGTGGAATTAGAACCGGATTATCAGGCAGGATCCAACAGCCCCGCGTGAGTTTCAGCATCAGCCGAGAGGCGAGAATAGAACCCACTAAGACCCGCCCCCAAGCAGGAGGGGGAGGAGGAGGAGGGAGACCGACACTGTTCAAAGTGTCAGTCAAACAGCCTCCTCCCTCTGGATGATGTCTGGTTTCATATGAGGCTTTTATTCCACAGACACTAAACATCCCACTAAGTAGACTGAGCCCACACAGACAAAGAGAACCAGTCTATTGCACTGTTTCTATAAATAGATAAAGTCCTGATATTTGGAAGTGACTGTGATGTGAAACAAAGAGCTGAGTGAATATTTTTTATAGTGTTTGAACAGGAAATCCGCCCAAGTGCGTCACAGCCACTGCGTCATAGATGTAGATCTGTGAGCGTCCAGTCAATAGTCAGTACCAGCCTTTATACAAGTGCATTTATTAGACCAGGTCTGGATACAAGAGGATTTATTAGACCAGGTCTGGATACAAGTGGATTTATTAGACCAGGTCTAGATACAAGTGCATTTATTAGATCAGGTCTGGATACAAGAGGATTTATTAGACCAGGTTTGGATACAAGTGGATTTATTAGACCAGGTCTAGATACAAGTGCATTTATTAGGTCAGGTCTGGATACAAGAGGATTTATTAGACCCGGTCTGGATACAAGTGGATTTATTAGACCAGGTCTAGATACAAGTGCGTTTATTAGACCAGGTCTAGATAGAAGTGGATTTATTAGACCAGGTCTGGCTACAAGTGCATTTATTAGATCAGGTCTGGATACAAGAGGATTTATTAGACCCGGTCTGGATACAAGTGGATTTATTAGACCAGGTCTAGATACAAGTGCGTTTATTAGACCAGGTCTGGGTACAAGTGCATTTATAGACCAGGTCTAGATACAGGTGGATTTATTAGACCAGGTCTAGATACAAGAGGATTTATTAGACCAGGTCTGGATACAGGTGGATTTATTAGACCAGGTCTAGATACAAGTGGATTTATTAGACCAGGTCTAGATAGAAGTGGATTTATTAGACCAGGTCTGGCTACAAGTGGATTTATTAGACCAGGTCTGGATACAAGTGCATTTATTAGACCAGGTTTGGATACAAGTAGATTTATTAGACCAGGTCTAGTTATAAGTGGATTTATTAGACCAGGTCTAGATGCAAGTGGGTTTATTATGTTTGACCACAGGGGGGCACCGATAAATGTTTGAATAAAGACTCAAAACACCTTGAAAAACCTCCAGAAACACGTAGATGGTAGTCAATAATGATCTAGAGAAGTTTTTAATCAGATTTGAACATAGTCCAAAATTACTCTTTTATGAGCACATACTATAGCCTTACTATACCAGGGGGCGCTGATGTCTATTTATAAAAAGGCTCAAAACACGTTGAAACACCTCCACAAACATGTAGATGGGATTCTATAATGATCTAGAGAACCTTTTAACCAGATATGAGCATGGCTGAAAATGACCCTTTTTGGAGCACATACTGTAGCTTCACCATTTGAACACCAGAGGGCAATGATTAATATTTAAATAAAGACTCAAAACACATTGAAACACCTCTAGAAACACATAGATGGTAATCTATATTGATCTGGAGCAGTTTTTAATCAGATTTCAACATACCCGTTTTGGAGCCTTACCATTTTAAAACCAGGGGGCGCTGATGAATGTTTGAATAAAGGCTCAAAACACCTTGAATTAACTCCAGAAACATGTAGATGGGCATCTATATTCGACCAGGTCTGGATACAAGGGATTTATTAGGCCAGTTCTAGATACAAGTGGATTTATTAGACCAGGTCTAGATACAAGTGCATTTATTAGACCAGGTCTAGACACAAATGGATTTATTAGACCAGGTCTAGATACAAGTGGATTTATTAGACCAGGTCTAGATACAAGTGGATTTATTAGACCAGGTCTAGACACAAATGGATTTATTAGACCAGGTCTAGATACAAGTGGACTTATTAGACCAGGTCTGGATACAAGTGGATTTATTAGACCAGGTCTAGATACAAGTGGATTTATTAGACCAGGTCTAGACACAAATGGATTTATTAGACCAGGTCTAGATACAAGTGGACTTATTAGACCAGGTCTGGATACAAGTGGATTTATTAGACCAGGTCTAGATACAGGTAGATTTATTAGACCAGGTCTTGATACAGGTGGATTTATTAGACCAGGTCTAGATACAAGTGGATTTATTAGACGAGGTCTAGATACAAGAGGATTTATTAGACCAGGTCTAGACACAAATGGATTTATTAGACCAGGTCTAGATACAAGTGGACTTATTAGACCAGGTCTAGATACAAGAGGATTTATTAGACCAGGTCTGGATCCAGTTGGACTAAAGCAGGATCTTTTTGGTCTAAGTTTCCATGTAGATGTGTTCTGTGGAGGGAACCTGGTCCAGACCAGACTCAGTTCAGGGTTTCTTCATCTCAGTAAGCTGTCTCTACAGATGGAACCAATGGTTCTACTACTGCCCACTACACAATGGAACCACAGGAACTGGACCCACAACGGAACCAAAGGACCTGGACCCACAACAGAACCACAGGAACCACACCCACAATGGAATCACAGGAACTGGACCCACAATGGAACCACAGGAACTGGACCCACAACGGAACCACAGGAACTGGACCCACTGTCACTATGGAAACATGTGGGATCAGGAACTTATAGACTTCGACAGAAATGAGGATCTGAGAGGATTTTTTAGTCATTAGTTCAGTTGAATTGTGTTTGTTCAGACATTTCAAACCTTCTCCATTAGTGCAGATCCACTGTTTCAAAACAACAGTGTGGAAAGGAACAGGCTCACATATGATGCTTCTGGAACTCCAGTTGGTTCAGATGTTTGGTGTGGATACACAGGAAGGTTGAGCCTCTGTTCCTTCATCCCAGCTGTTCTTTAAACAGATGTGGATCCACAGGAACGTTCAGCCTCTGATCCTTCATCCCAGCTGTTCTTTGTTCAGATGTGGGTTTATTTCACTGATGACAGGGAGGTTGAATCCTGATCCAGGCCTGTTGAAGCTGAAGTCTGTATTTGTGGTCCATTAAAAGGCATGTGCGTAGGTTTAAATTAGATGTAGACGTCCTCTTCCAAACCTCCAGTGTCATCATTCTAACTGTCCCACTGCTGCAGCTCTGTCATTATAAAAGCATACATGTTTACAGACTAGATCTGTAGAGGATTAGTGTCACAATTATAATTAGTATTTAAGCGAATTCATTAATGTATGTGTCTATTTATGTCGATTTATACAGAGAGAGACATAAAGAGAGAGACGTAAGACACAAAACAGCAAAAAGATATGTATACAAAGAAGAAAAATCACATAAAAGACTAAACAAGTCTATAAAGTGGGGGGGTGCACATGTCTGAATTCTTATTAGTTCTTGTGTCGTTCCATAAATGTTGATCAGAACTCACTGGTTATGGGCATTGCCTTTGGTTAGGCCTAAGCGCCGCCTCCTCAGCCAGTTTAGGGCGGAGCTGTTCCGGTTCAAACCTGCCTTTAAGACCAGATCAATATAGACGATAAATCAGACCAGATCAATATAGACGATAGATCAGACCAGATCAATACAGACGATAAATCAGACCAGATAAATAAAGACGATAAATCAGACCAGATCAATATAGACGCAGCATCAGCCACTGGAACCAATTTAAGGTTTGGTCACATTACAGTAAATAAATATGTACAAATACTCCTCCAACAGTTTTTGGCGTTCTGTCAGAAATGCCCACATTTCATATTCCTAAAGTCAAACCCACTAAAGGGGTCGGACCAGTTAGTCTGTCCATCTGACAGACACAGCCCTGGGGGGTCCTGTAGATCCACTTGAACCTGGTTTTTGTGTGGACAGTCCAGTTTGGACACATTTGTCCACAAAGCTTTCGTGAATTAGACCCACAGAGTAGACCTGGATCAGCTGAGGGGGGGTGGGGGGTGGGGGGTGGAAGAGGACAGACCAGGGGGTCCACTGGACAGACAGTTGTGGTCCACTAGTGTCCCTGTGAGACAGAGGGTGGATGCAGTGTCAGTGTGGACAGCAGCCTCTAGTGTCCATCTGCAGTGTTACACCTGAACAGACTCCAACACTGGAGCCAAACACTTACAATAGAAGAAAAACTGCAAAAAATAAGTTCACAAGAAATCTTTAATAACAGAAAACTGATGCACCGTTGAATAGAAGATGGACACAGTAAGGACCCAGGTCTGTAGTACGATTCCATACGGACGTGTACACACACAAACACACTGTCTACAGGACTGACCACATCCAAACACACTGACTGGTCTGTTGGTTTGTTTGTCTGTTTGTTTGTTTGTTTATCATTGGTACAGGACACATTTGCACAGAATGAGGAAGACATGAATGTACCAACATGTGAGACAGACTGAGCATGTGCAGCAGGAAAACTTGGAAACCAAATGTACAAAACAATTCTGTCACTGAAACACAGCAGCTGGATGGAGGAGGAGGAAATGGAGAAGGAGGAGGAGAAGGAGGAGGAGGAGGAGGAAGAGGAAGAAGAAATGGAGAAGGAGGAGGAGAAGGAGGAGGAGGAGAGCTGAAAGAT
This sequence comes from Sphaeramia orbicularis, assembly GCF_902148855.1. Taxonomy (NCBI): domain Eukaryota; kingdom Metazoa; phylum Chordata; class Actinopteri; order Kurtiformes; family Apogonidae; genus Sphaeramia; species Sphaeramia orbicularis. The sequence goes on along the minus strand of NC_043959.1, from coordinate 11,328,964 downwards.
GGGAAGGGGTGAAAAGGACAGGGAAGCAGCAGAAGGAGGAGCTGAAGGAGGAGCTGAAGGTGACATGGGTCAGGAGTGAAAGGTCAAAGGGTCAGGAGTTAAAGGTCAAAGGGTTAGGAGTGGAAGGTCAAAGGGTCAGCAGTGAAAAGTCAGTGGGTCAGGAGTGACAGGTCAAAGGGTCAGGAATGGAAGGTCAAAGGGTCAGCAGTGAAAGGTCAATGGGTCAGGAGTGAAAGGTCAAAGGTTAAAGTGTTCCTTCGTCCAACAGTTTGTTGATGCCGTTGCAGATCTTCCTCAGGGACGGTGCGTACTCCTCTGCCCCCCCGTACAGCTCCGACAGGAACTCCCCGTGGGCGAAGTGGTTGAAGACGTGGTCGATGCGTGCGTGGGAGCGGACGCTCAGGTGCTGCTCCACCAGCGTGTGCAGCAGGTCCCTGCACTCCAGCAGCAGCTGCGACAGAATGCCGCGGTCGAAGGTGAACTCCACCTCGTAGAAGGACACCGCCGTCATGGCCGCCTGGTTCAGCTTCTTCTTGAAGCGCTCCACTGTGTCCAGCTCCTCGGTGCTGAACTGGTGGTTGCGGTACAGGATGCCGATCTTCAAGGCGATCTTGATGACATCCTTGATGACCTTGTGCGCCTCCTTCTTGCTCTTGGTGAACTCACGGCTGGCCTTGTACAGCTCGTCCAGGATCTCACTGCTGGTGTCGTCCGTCAGCAGGTTGGCCACCGCCAGCGTTGCCATCTTACTCAGGATCTTCTTCTGGGCCTGAAGGGTCAAGGAGCGGGAGTTAAAGCTCTCATGTCCTGTGGAGACAGAAGACAGACAGACAGAAGACAGACAGACAGACAGACAGACAGAAGACAGACAGACAGACAGACAGACAGACAGACAAAAGTGATTCAGTCTGGTCTGATCACAGTGGAATAAACCAGGTAAAGAGGAAATCATCATCTGTAGTACCATAAACTCTGTAGTACCATGTCATCTGTAGTACAATAATCTCTGTAGTACCCTGTCATCTGTAGTACCATAACCTCTATAGTACCATAACCTCTGTAGTACCATGTCATCTGTAGTACCATAACCTCTGTAGTATCATGTCATCTGTAGTTCCATGTCATCTGTAGTACCATGTCATCTATAGTGCCTTAACTTCTGTAGTACCATGTCGTCTGTAGTAGCATAACCTCTGTAGTTCCATGTCATCTGTAGTACCATGTCATCTATAGTACCTTAACCTCTGTAGTACCATGTCGTCTGCAGTACAGTAACCTCTGTAGTACCCTAACCTCTGTAGTACCATGTCATCTGTAGTACCCTAATTTCTGTAGTACCATGTCATCTGTTGTGCCCTAACCTCTGTAGTACCATGTCATCTGTAGTACCATAACATCTGTAGTACCATGTCATATGTAGTACCATAACCTCTGTAGTACCATGTCATCTGCAGTACCCTAACCTCTGTAGTACCATGTCATCTGCTGTGGTTGGTCCAATCTAATTTCATCTAGTCCACCATCCACTCATCCAGTGCTTCATCCTGTCATATGTTGACATGAACATGATGCATTTGTTTTCCACCTGTCCACAGTGTACCCTAACCCCATCCACAGTGTACCCTAACCCCGTCCACAGTGTACCCTAACCCCATCCACAGTGTACCCTAACCCCATCCACAGTGTACCCTAACCCTGTCCACAGTGTACCCTAACCCTGTCCACAGTGTACCCTAACCCCGTCCACAGTGTACCCTAACCCCATCCACAGTGTACCCTAACCCTGTCCACAGTGTACCCTAACCCCATCCACAGTGTACCCTAACCCTGTCCACAGTGTACCCTAACCCAGACTTCCTCCTACACTCATCAGTAAACTGGTTCTACATTTGTGAATGTGTTCATATAAACTGTACTTGTTCATTCCAAAGTGGTGAATGTCGCCCTCTGCTGGGCACATTCATGAACACAGGGTTGGACAATGGAATGGTACAACTAAAGAACAAATCCCCTGCACTGGGACTGTAGGTTGGTTAGGTATAGGGTTAGAGTTAAACTGTAAACACACCAGTATAGGGTTAGGGTTAAACTGTAAACACACCAGTATAGGGTTAGGGTTAAACTGTAAACACACCAGTATAGGGTTAGGGTTAAACTGTGAACACACCAGTACTGGGGGTGGAGTCAGACTGTGGACAGTTCATCTGATGGAGTTGGTCAATGATGTGAGTATAGGAGCATCCACAGAGTTCATGTGTGACCCCAGTGTGACCCAAGTGTGACCCCAGTGTAAACCCAGTGACTCCAGTGTGACCCAGTGTGAACACAGTGTGACCCCAGTGTGACCCAAGTGTGACCCCAGTGTAAACCCAGTGACTCCAGTGTGACCCCAGTGTGACTCTAGTGACTCCAGTGTGACCCCAGTGTGATCCCAGTGTGACTCCGATGTGACCCCAGTGTGACTACAGTGTGATCCCAGTGTGAACGCAGTGTGACTCCAGTGTGACGCCAGTGTGACCCCAGTGTGACTCCAGTGTGACCCCAGTGTGACTCCAGTGTGACCCCAGTGTGACTCCAGTGCAAACGCAGTGTGAACCCAGTGTGACTCCAGTGTGACCCCAGTGTGAACCCAGTTGGAACCCAGTGTGACCCCAGTGTGACTCCAGTGCAAACCCAGTGTGACTCCAGTGTGACCCCAGTGTGACTACAGTGTAAATCCAGTGTGACTCCAGTGTAAACCCGTGTGACTCCAGTGTGACTCCAGTGTGACTCCAGGGTGACCCCAGTGTGACTCCAGTGTGACTCCAGTGTGACCCCAGTGGGAACCCAGTGTGACTCCAGTGTGACCCCAGTGCAAACCCAGTGTGACTCTAGTATGACTCCAGTGTGACCCCAGAGTGAATCCAGTGTGACCCCAGTGTAAACCCAGTGTGACTCCAGTGTGACCCCAGTGTGAACCTAGTGGGAACCCAGTGTGACTCCAGTGCAAACCCAGTGTGACTCCAGTGTGACTACAGTGTAAATCCAGTGTGACTCCAGTGTAAACCCGTGTGACTCCAGTGTGACTCCAGGGTGACCCCAGTGTGACTCCAGTGTGACTCCAGTGTGACCCCAGTGGGAACCCAGTGTGACTCCAGTGTGACCCCAGTGCAAACCCAGTGTGACTCTAGTATGTCTCCAGTGTGACCCCAGAGTGAATCCAGTGTGACCCCAGTGTAAACCCAGTGTGACTCCAGTGTGACCCCAGTGTGAACCTAGTGGGAACCCAGTGTGACTGCAGTGTAAACCCAGTGTGACTCCAGTGTGACCCCAGTGTGAACCCAGTGTAACTACAGTGTAAACCCGGTACAACTCCAGTGTAAACCCAGTGTGACTCCAGTGTGACCCCAGTGTGACTACAGTGTAAACCCAGTGTGACTCCAGCGTGACTCCAGTGTAAAACCAGTGTGACTCCAGTGTGACCCCAGTGTGACCCCAGTGTGACTCCAGTGTGACCCCAGTGTGACTCCAGTGCAAACGCAGCGTGAACCCTTTGTGACTCCAGTGTAAACCCAGTGTGACTCCAGTGTGACCCCAGTGTGACTCCAGTGCAAATGCAGTGTGAACCCAGTGTGACTCCAGTGTGAACCCAGTGGGAACCCAGTGTGACTCCTGTGTGACCCCAGTGTGACCCCAGTGTGACCCAAGTGTGACTCCAGTGCAAACCCAGTGTGACTCCAGTGTGACCCCAGTGTGACTACAGTGTAAACCCAGTGTGACTCCAGTGTGACTCCAGTGTGAACCCAGTGTGACTCCAGTGCAAACCCAGTGTGACTCCAGTGTGACTACAGTGTAAACCCAGTGTGACTCCTGTGTGACTCCAGTGTGACCCCAGTGTGAACCCAGTGGGAACCCAGTGTGACTCCAGTGTGTCCCCAGTGTGACTCCAGTGCAAACGCAGTGTGAACCCAGTGGGACTCCAGTGTAAAGCCAGTGTGACCCCAGTGGGAACCCAGTGTGACCCCAGTGTGACTCCAGTGTGATCCCAGTGTGAGCCCAGTGGGAACCCAGTGTGACTCCAGTGTGACCCCAGTGTGACTACAGTGTAAACCCAGTGTGACTCCAGTGTGACTCCAGTGTAAACCCAGTGTGACTCCAGTGTAACTCCAGTGTAAACCCAGTGTGACCCCAGTGTGAACCCAGTGTGACCCCAGTGTGACCCCAGTATGAACCCAGTGTGAACCCAGTGTGACTCCAGTGTGACCCCAGTGTGACCGCAGTGGGAACCCAGTGTGACCCCAGTGTGACTCCAGTGTGACCCCAGTGTGACCGCAGTGGGAACCCAGTGTGACCCCAGTGTGACTCCAGTGTGACCCCAGTGTGACCCCAGTGTGACCCCAATGGGAACCCAGTGTGACTCCAGTGTGACCCCAGTGTGACCCCAGTGGGAACCCAGTGTGACTCCAGTGTGACTCCAGTGTGACCCCAGTGTGACCCCAGCGTGAACCCAGTGGGAACCCAGTGGGAACCCAGTGTGACCCCAGTGGTACAACAAACCCCGCCCCTCGTACATATGGATCTAGCTGATGTCATCATACACATTTAACCCATTTTAAGTAAATGGAAAATTCATACAACATATGACCTTTGACCTACTTTTCTACAAATGTAACCACTGGTAATCTAGAAACCTATATCTATATATCTATATATTTAGAATCTATAGATTATATCTATAAAACCTATAAAATGCAATTAGGTCTGAATTCAACCAATAGTTTTACTGCTAAAGTGTAAACAAACAAACAAACAAACAAACAGACAAACAAACCAAAAACAACAGGCCTTGGCTCCCTTTCAGGGGGCGGAGTCACAAGAAGATGTCACGTCATTTAAAAGAGTGAAAGAATAATGGAAAGGAGGATGGAGGGATGGAGGAGGTGAAGGTGTGAAAGAACGAGTAAGACTGTGTGTGTGTGTGTGTGTGTGTGTGTGGTCTATCACCTGTCAAACATCCTTTACATCTCACATACACACAAGCACACACACACACACACACACACACCCATCACAATCCACAGTGTGTCCTTCAAACTATGGATCTGAAACTCCAGCAGCATCAGTGGAAGAAAAGAAAAAGGAAAGATGGAAAGAAGAAAGAAAAGAAGGAAGGAAGTGTTTTCAGCCCTGAGGAGCTTCTGTCACAGACCTCAGCCAAGTGTCAGCATGGTATCATTATCAAAGACACACACACACACACACACACACACACGCACGCACGCACACACACACACACACACACACACCATAGACCCAGACCGAATCCAGACCCAGACCCAGTCCAGACCCAGACCGTCAACCCAGACCCAGTCCAGATCCAGACCATAAACCCAGATCCAGTCCAGACCCAGACCATGAACCCAGACCCAGTCCAGACCCAGACCATAAACCCAGACCCAGTCCAGACCCAGACCATAAACCCAGACCCAGTCCAGACCCAGACCATGAACCCAGTCCATTTTCATGGTTTAAGTTCAGTCCAGTTTATATTCAACAGTTCAACCTACAGACTAGGACTGGGAACAGTCTGCATTACAGACAGAGAAATACATAGAAATAGATATAAATACATATAAATATCACTACAAATATTGAATATCATCATGTTTTGAATGAATGCTTTGTTTTGAACATGTTCATTTAGGTCATTCAATAAAACCATGTGTTCCAAATCAACAATATTTAGTAATGAACATAGACCTATCCATTTAAACCCATCTACAGTATCTACTGGGTCAGAGCATAGACCTATCCATTTAAACCCATCTACAGTATCTACTGGGTCAGAGCATAGACCTATCCATTTAAACCCATCTACAGTATCTACTGGGTCCGAACAGAAGTGGGTTTAGAACCTTTACTCATACTACAGTTCATTCACACAGATTTACTTTGGACAGATTTCACACACCACTGTCTAGAACTAGAACTCACAGAACAGGCAGAACCATGGATCTAAACCAGGTCCATGGATCTGAACCAGGTCCATGGATCCGAACCAGGTCCATGGAGACTTTCTAGGGTTAACCTTAGAAGTAGGTGGACCGATGGTATTAATAAACATCAGTTTGACAGACGTTTATTCGGACTTTATTGTTCGCATTTCTGATAATCGCAGACGTACAGCGACCTGTCAATCAACTGGGGTGGCACTGGCACCTGAGGAGGTGTCCAATCAGGTTCCAGAGGTGGACAGCACTAGTCAGCAAAATATTCCTGGGCATGACCCGCCTTACTCTGCCTCTGATTGGCTCATCAGTCTTCATGCCTAAAATTAACCAATTGAATCAGTAGGGATGTCCCCATCCCATCTATAGATCAGTATTGGCTGCTGATCTGGCATTTTTTAGAAGATTGGATCGGATTTAGTCACAAGATCGGGACAATCCAGGCCCGGTTGGGGGACAAAAGTCCTGCCCCCACAAATTAAAGTTTGTGGAGGTAATGAAAAGCTGCCCAACAGCAGGGGGACCAGAGGAACCAGTACAGAGTCTGGACGTTCCCAACAACAGGAGGACCAGAGGAACCAGTATAGAGTCTGGAACCAGTACAATAATAATAATAATAATAATAATAATAATAATAATAATAATAATTATGGATTAGATTTATATAGTGCTTTTCTATGAATGCATACTCAAAGTGTGTACAGAGGATCCATTATTCATTCTCTCTCACATTCTCCCTCTGGTGGTGGTAAACTACATCTGTATCCACAGCTGCCCTGGGGCAGACTGACAGAAGTGTGGCTGCCAATCTGCACCTACGGCCCCTCCAACCACCACCAAACATTCATACACCAGTGTGAGTAGCAGCACTGGAGGCCAGGAGGGTGAAGTGTCTTACCCAAGGACACAACAGCACATGGACAGAGTGGGATTTGAACTACCACCCCTTTGGTTATTGGATGGCCTGCTCTACCATCTGAGCCATGGCTGCCCCCCAAACCCCTAATGTACAGAGTCTGGACGTTCCCAGCAGCGGGAGGACCAGAGGAACCAGTACAGAGTCTGGAACCAGTACAGAGTCTGGACATTCCACTGTCACTCTGCACTTGGACTCATTATCAGGTCCGGTACTGATGAGCCCGTCTAGTTTTTTTAAACAGTGGGGCTTTTGTGGAATTATTTGACCCAACTCAACCCGCCCTGCAAATAAACTGACATTCTTTTGACCCAACCTGACTGGTGAGTAACCCGCATCACATCACTAACACAGGGAACCTAATACCCCCCCCCATTTAACACCTGGATGGACCTGTACATAGGGTTAGGGTTATGGTTAGGGTTAGGGTCACACTACAGCAGTGGAAAATAGAAGGGTCTATGACCCACAGTCTGAATTTGGAAAGTTCAAAAATGATCCTAAAGTTCTTCAGAGTCAGAGGTGTCCTAGTTGTTTTAGTTCAGGTTTCACATTCAGACCAACTGGGATCTACAGTCAAAGAATAGAAGAACCAGTAAATAATGACCCCACATTTAAATCCAAATGTCAGTCTTTACCTCCTCAAAGGTCAAAGGTCACCGTCAATACAAACCACTGTGGTTTAAAGAAGAGCTTTGGATCACTGAAACAAAGTATGTACAGACGGGTAACCGGACCCACCCCAAAACCTGACCCTACATAGGTACTGGGGACCAGCCAGCTGACACCCCCACCCCGCCCCCATCAGCTCAGGTCAAAGGTCAGTGCAGTGTGACTGTGGTTGGTCTAAGTGGACTGAGTCTGATCCGGTTCTGGACTGAGTCTGATCCTGTTCTGCACTGAGTCTGATCCGGTTCTGGTCTGAGTCTGATTCGGTTCTGGATTGAGTCTGGTCCGGTTCTGGACTGAGTCTGATCTGGTTCTGGACAGACTGATGAGTCTGACAGACTGAAGAGTAGAAGGAGTGGAAGTGAAACACAGCACAGACTAATGAGAGGAAATAACTGTGGTTCTCTCTCACACACACACACACACACACACACACACACACACACACACACTTGGTTAACTGCATTCCTTCTCTAAACTGACTCTAAACCTCAGTCTTACATCAGTTCCATTGAAGACCATCTGTAAAGGCATTAGTGTCTGTGTGTTGGACTAAATGTCCTCAGTCTCATACATATTTACCAGATGTCCCTCATGTCTTCACTGCTGTCTTCTGTGTCCCTTGTCCACTGTCCAACTACATTCACATAGACCTGTCTGTCCACTTCAGTTCAGTCCAGTTCTGGACTGTAAACTGGATAAACACAGGTTCTGTGGTGAAGGAGCTCCACTCAGTCCTGTCTGTACTCACAACAAACACAAGGATCTAGAACAGGCCTGTCCAACCCTGGTCCTCCAGAGCCACTGTCCCATATGTTTTAGAACAGGCCTGTCCAACCCTGGTCCTCCAGATCCACTGTCCCATATGTTTTAGAACAGGGCTGTCCAACCCTGGTCCTCCAGAGCCTAAATCCTGTATGTTTTAGATGGATCCCTCTTCCAACACACCTGATTCAAATGATCAGCCCATCTTCCAGCTCTGCAGAAGACTGAGGACCACCGTCAGGTGGACTGGACCAGGGAAACATCTGAAACATGCAGGATAGAGGCTCTGCAGGACCAGGGATGGACAGCCCTGATCTAGAACAAAAAGAACCATCTAGAAAAAAGGACCATCTAGAAAAAAAGGACCATCTAGAAAAAAAGAACCATCTAGAAGAAAAAGGCACTCATGGAAAAATCCTAAACCTACCCCCCCCCTCCTCCTCCCCCTTCCTCTTCCTCCTCTTTCCTCCTCCTCCTTCCTCCTCTTCCTCTTTCCTCCTCCTCCTCCTCCTTCCTCCTCCTCCTCCTTCCTCCTCCTCCTCTTTCCTCCTCCTCCTCCCCCTCCTCCTCCTCATCCTCCTTCCCTCCTACCATGTGTCTCAGACTTTCTTCTTCAGTGCTTCGTTGTTGTGTTGTTGTTGTTGTTGTTGTTGTGTCATCAAATACATGTCAATCACAAACACACATGGCAGAGCTAGGATTTGTCTTTTGCTGTGACTTTGGGGAAAAACTTTCTCCTGACTCGTCTTTTCCACTTCTGGTTTCACTCCTCTTTCCTTTTTTTCTCAGTTCATGTTACAGTTTTCCTGAAGGAGCTCCTGGCATTGAACCGACTCCATCTGTGCTCCAGATTAAAGGAGGAGAAAAAAGACTTAAGAGAGAACGAGTGGGAGGAGAGGACAAGTGAGAGGAGGGAAAGAGAGAGAGAGAGGAGAGGACGAGTGAGAGGAGGGAAAGAGAGAGAGAGAGGAGAGGATGAGTGAGAGGAGGGAAAGAGAGAGGAGGGAAAGAGAGGAGAGAAAAAGAGAGAGGAGGGAAAGAAAGAGGGGAGAGGAAAGAGAGAGGAGAGAAAGAGAGAGAGGCAAGGAAAGAGAGAGGACGAGTGAGAGGAGGGAAAGAGAGAGAGAGGAGAGAATGAGAGAGGAGAGGAAAGAGAGAGAGGAAAGGAAAGAGAGAGAGGATGAGTGAGAGGAGGGAAAGAGAGGAGAGGACAGAGAGAGACAGGAAAGAGAGAGGAGAGAAAGAGAGAGGAGAAAGAGAGAGAGGAGAGAGAGAGAGAGAGAGAGAGAGAGGAGAGAGAGAAAGAGAGAGAGGACAGGACTTGTGAGAGGAGGGAACAGGTTGTCTGGCTCCTCCCACCATCCAAAGACACGCTCTGATAGGTTCATGGTTAATCTGAATCACCCACAGGTGCGAATGTGACAGTGTTCGTTTGTCTCTACGTTCAGCCCTGAGATGACCTGGTCACATGTCAAGGGTTAGCCCCGCCCTCACCCAGAAGTATCTGGGATACGCTCCACCCCCATTACCCTAGTGAGAATAAAGTGGGTTCAAATAATGAATGAATAAAACCAAAGGACAGAGGACTGAGCTGGACCAAAGACCACCGGCCCTGAGGACAGAGGACTGAGCTGGACCAAAGACCACCGGCCCTGAGGACAGAGGACTGAGCTGGTCCTGGGACACTCACAACGTTTCCACATTCCGTTCACCCGCGCAATTTAATTCATTCTTTAATTTCCACGAGCTTCAGATGGACTCTGAATCACTGACATAAAATGATTGAGGTTTAAGTAAAAGCTGTCAGAGCCAAATGTGAGACACACGCCTAAAGAAATATGAGAAAAGAAGAAGAAACTGATGCAGGGTTAAAAGAAACTAAAGGACCACAATGGTCACAGAGGATCCAAACAAACCAAAGGAGTGAATATGACAGAATATTCACTGTTTAGTTGGTTCCATGATGTAACAGGAGTCGGTGGAACATCAGCTGTTTAGGTCGGGTTAACCTAATGCTAATGCTAACTGGTCAACAGTCATGTAGGAAAGAGAAAAAGGGAGCAGGACCATGGAGTTCCAGACCAGCTGTCCAGGACCAGCTGGTCCACACACTGGTCCAGGACCAGTTGGTCCAGACCCTGGTCCAGAAGTCTGAACCTTTCACACATGTGTATTTCCCTTTGACCTACCCTAATACTGTCTGTTCATTTAAAGGGCATTAAAATATAAGTAGAGTATCAGTATTTTTATCAGTAATCTGCGGTTGAATTAAATTCAGTCATTTGAGTAAATGTGCGTGACTTTAGGTTGAACCTGGACTATATCTGTAAAACAATAGAAATGAAACAGAACCATCCATCACACTAAAAGTTACATGTGATTGAGTTTAAGGAATAAGAAGTTGAAAATACATGTTCTACCATTTTTATGAAGGACACGTTAAGAACACATTTTAAGGACAGGTTACAGAAGGTGGTAGGTGTCAGTATCAGAGCCAACATCCATAAAACAGATGTTTGGACTGTCTTGTCCATCCTGACGGTGGTTTGTGTCTCTGTGGTTCATGTGCTCCATCAGATTTAAGAGTTCTGACAAATGTCAGGAATAGAATCAAACCTCAGGAATAGAATCAAACCTCTGACAGTGGAACACAAGATGACAGTCAGAACCCTGAACCCTCAGTGGTGTCAGTGGGTGTGGGTATGGGGTTAGGGTTGGGGTATCAGTGGATGTGGGTATGGGGTTAGAGTTGGGGTGTCAGTGGGTGTGGGTATGGGGTTACGGTTGGGGTGTCAGTGGATGTAGGTATGGGGTTAGGGTTGGGGTGTCAGTGGATGTGGGTATGAGGTTAGAGTTGGGGTGTCAGTGGGTATGGGGTTAGGGTTGGGGTGTCAGCGGGTGTGGGTATGGGGTTAGGGTGTCAGTGGATGTGGGTATGGGGTTAGGGTGTCAGGGGGTGTGGGTATGGGGTTAGGGTTGGGGTGTCAGTGGGTGTGGGTGTGGGGTTATGGTTGGGGTGTCAGTGGGTGTGGGTATGGGGTTAGGGTTGGGGTGTCAGTGGATGTAGGTATGGGGTTAGGGTTTGGGTGTCAGTGGATGTGGGTATGAGGTTAGAGTTGGGGTGTCAGTGGGTATGGGGTTAGGGTTGGGGTGTCACCGGGTGTGGGTATGGGGTTAGGGTGTCAGTGGATGTGGGTATGGGGTTAGGGTGTCAGTGGATGTGGGTATGGGGTTAGGGTGTCAGGGGGTGTGGGTATGGGTATGGGGTTAGGGTTGGGGTGTCAGTGGGTGTGGGTATGGGGTTAGGGTTGGGGTGTCAACGGGTGTGGGTATGGGGTTAGGGTTGGGGTGTCAGTGGATGTAGGTATGGGGTTAGGGTTTGGGTGTCAGTGGATGTGGGTATGGGGTTAGGGTTGGGGTGTCAGCGGGTGTGGGTATGGGGTTAGGATGTCAGTGGATGTGGGTATGGGGTTAGGGTGTCAGTGGATGTGGGTATGGGGTTAGGGTGTCAGGGGGTGTGGGTATGGGGTTAGGGTTGGGGTGTCAGTGGGTGTGGGGTTAGGGTTGGGGTGTCAGTGGGTGTGGGGTTAGGGTTGGGGTGTCAGTGGGTGTGGGTATGGGGTTAGGGTTGGGGTGTCAGTGGGTGTGGGTATGGGGTTAGGGTTGGGGTGTCAGTGGGTGTGGGTATGGGGTTAGGGTTGGGGTGTCAGTGGGTGTGGGGTTAGGGTTGGGGTGTCAGTGGGTGTGGGTATGGGGTTAGGGTTGGGTGTCAGTGGGTGTGGGTATGGGGTTAGGGTTGGGGTGTCAGTGGGTGTGGGTATGGGGTTCAGAGTGGGTCTTACCTGGGGACAGGTCTCCGTCACTCTGCTCTCCTGAGTCTGAATCCATGTTCCCCTGAAGGACAGACCGACGCTGGACCAGGTCCAAACCTCCTCCTTCCTCTGAGGAGTTTTTCAATCCAAGAAAAAGCAGAAAACAAACCCTTTCTTCTCCTTTTCCTCCTCAGTTAAACTTGTCTTTTCTGCCTGAAGCCGTGCAGCTGTGACAGGAATTCTACTGATCTGCTGAGCTGTCCTCACTCCTCCTCTTCACTCCTCCTCTTCCTTCTTTTTCTCCTCCCTCTTCTCTTGACTCAGTTTCCTCCTTTCTCTCTCCTCTACTTTCCCTTCCCTCGCTCATTCTCGGACCGCCTCCCTTGTCTCTACTACTCGGCTCCTCCTCCTCCTCCTCTTCTCATTCGTTGCTGTCACACTCACCCTCTTCATGTTCTCTCCACTTAAACTCTTTCTTTACTTCTTTCTGTATGCTGGAAGTGCACCGTCTCTCTCCCTCTCTCTCTCTATCTCTCTCCTCTCTCTCCCCCCCCCTCCCTTTCTTTCTCTCTCTCCCTCCTCTCTCTCTCTCCCCCCCTTTCTCCCTCTCTCTCTCTCCTCTCCCTCTCTCCCCTCTCTCTCTCTCCCTCTCTCTCCTCTCTCTCTCTCCCTGTCTCTCTCCTCTCCCTCTCTCCCCTCTCTCTCTCTCCCTCTCTCTCCTCTCCTCCCTCCCTCTCTCTCTCTCTCTCTCTCTCTCCCTCTCTCTCTCCGCTCTCTCTCTTTCTTATCCCTTACTCTCCTGGTCTTAAACTTGAATCACTGCTCATATATAACAGTGTATTAGTGTGGATCCTTTATGCTAACACTGACTGGCTGGTGGTCTGTTGTGTGCTGGGGCAGGTTCAGGTCCAGATGGGTCCACATGGGGGCTGATGGGTCCACATGGGGGCTGATGGGGACAGGGTGGTGTCGGTCAGGGATCCGCAGAACTGTGTCCCAGGTGTGGAGTCGACTGTGGCTCAGCGTGAACCTCGGGTACCAGGTGGCGTTAGCGTAGCGCTGTCCTCCCCCAGGCTATAACAGAGTGGACCTCCTGCATGTGTGTGTTGGGTTCAACACATGGAAGCGCCCTCATCATCAAGCCACCACCATCATCATCATCACCATCATCAATGACGTGAAATCATTATTAGTGGGACACTGAATATCCAAAGTCTTCTACAACATGGACTCTGTTTGGGCCTGGTTAGGGTAAGAGCAGATACAACTGTGAACAGACATTCATTCATTCATTCATCCATCCATCTATGGAACTGCTTTATACTCCAGAGGGTCACAGGGGCAGAGCTTATCCCACCTACCTTTGAGTGAAGGTGGGGTTCACCCTGGATGAGTCTCCAGTTCATCACAGGGCGACAAATAGAGATAAACCTATACCCGTTAACCTATACCTGTTAACCTATACCCGTTAACCTACACCCGTTAACCTATACCCGTTAACCTATACCCGTTAACCTATACCTGTTAACCTATACCCGTTAACCTACACCCGTTAACCTATACCCGTTAACCTATACCCGTTAACCTATACCTGCTTAACCTATACCTGTTAGCCTACACCCGTTAACATATACCCGTTAAGCTATACCCACTAAGCTATACCCTTTAACCTATAGCCGTTAACCTATACCTGTTAACATATACCCATTAACCTATACCTGTTAACCTATACCCGTTAACCTATACCCGTTAACTTATACCCATTAACCTATACCTGTTAGCCTATACCTGTTAACCTCTACCTGTTAACCTATACCCGTTAACCTATACCCATTAACCTATACCTGTTAGCCTATACCTGTTAACCTATACCTGTTAACCCATACCTGTTAACCCATATCCGTTAACCTATACCTGTTAACCCATACCTGTTAACCTATACCCCTTAACCTATACCTGTTAACCCATACCTGTTAACCTATACCCATTAACCTATACCTGTTAACCTATACCCATTAACCTATACCTGTTAACCTATACCCGTTAACCTATACCCATTAACCCATATCCATTAACCTATACCTGTTAACTTACGAATACCTGTTAACCTATACCCGTTAATCTGTACCCGTTAACCTATACCTGTTAATTTACGTATACCTGTTAACCTATACCCGTTAATCTATACCCATTAACCTATACCTATTAACCTACGTATACCTGTTAACCTATACCTGTTAACCTATCTATACCCGTTAACCTATACCTGTTAACCCATACCTGTTAACCTATACCTGTTAACCTATACCTGTTAACCCATACCCGTAAACTTATACCCATTAACCTATACCCGTTAAGTTATACCTGTTAACCTACCTATACCTGTTAACCTATACCCGTTAAGTTATACCTGTTAACCCATACCCATTAACCTATACCCATTAACCTATACCTGTTAACCTATACCTATTAACCTATACCCATTAACCTACCTATACCTGTTAACCTATACCCGTTAACCTATACCTGTTCACCCATACCCATTAACCTATACCCGTTAACCTATACCTGTTAACTTACGTATACCTGTTAACCTATACCCGTTAACCTATACCTGTTAACCAACTTATACCCATTAACCTATACTTGTTAACCCATACCCATTAACCTATACCCGTTAACCTATACCCGTTAACCTACACCCGTTAACCTATACCTGTTAACCTATACCAGTTAACCTATAACTGTTAACTTACATATACCCGTTAACCTATACTCATTAACCTATACCTGTTAACCCATACCCATTAACCTATACCCATTAACCTATACCTGCTAACCCATACCCGTTACCCTATACCCGTTAACCTATACCTGTTAACCTATACCTGTTAACCTACACCCATTAACCTATACCTGTTAATCTATACCCCTTAACCTATACCCGTTAACCTATAACTGTTAACCCATACCTGTTAACCTACACCCATTAACCTATACCTGTTAATCTACACCCATTAACCTATACCCATTAACCTATACCTGTTAACCTATACCTGTTAACCCATACCTGTTAACTTATACCCATTAACCTATACCCGTTAACCTATACCTATTAACCTACATATACCTGTTAACCTTAACCTGTTAACCAATACCTGTAAACCTATACCCGTTAACCTATACCTGTTCACCCATACCTGTTAACTTATACCCATTAACCTATTTCCCGTTAACCTATACCTGTTAACCCATACCCATTAATCTATACCCATTAGCCTATACCAGGGATTAAAGCAAAAATTTTTCATCTGACTGAAAATGTTCTTCTGGTCAAAATCATTGGCCACTATTAAAAATGATGCAATACAATACTACTATAGCGTACAAGTTTATATAGTCAAATTTGGCAATACTGTAAAACACACTGAATGGGAGAGTGTACAGGTGTAGAAGATTAGTAACATGGATAGAAAAAATGTCAGGAGTGGTATTGGTGGGGGTCTGGGGGTCCTCCCCCAGAAAATTTTTAAAGCTTCAGGTCAATTTTGGTGCTCTCTGGTTAATTTTAAAGGGTATGAAATCCTTTGAAGCAAGTGAAAATAACTAGAAGAAAACCTTACTGCAAAAAATGAGTGAAAAACTTTTTATTTAACCCTCCGGTATCCGGGTGCGCCTTTTAGGCACACTTTGCACTTCGTGTTAAAAAACTTCATATTATTTTTCACAATTTAAATAAGGTTAGAATTCAAAAGTTGTTCATTTTTGCATGATCTTTAAAATTCTGGCCACCAACTAAAATTTGCACACTGTAAACAAAAGAAAATTACAAGACTAGCATCTGTCTCGGAAGTGTGCCAAAAACGCACTATTTCTTCCATTATAACCACTGTTTTTGATCCGTAAGCCATTAAGGCATAAATCATGCTTTTACTGATATCTGGGCTTCATTTGAGAGGTGAGGGTTGAAATTAATTTATTAACCATGTTTTTACCCTGTGACGTCACTTTTACCATATTTGGAAGAGGAAGAAATTACATGTTTTTTTCCCATTAGATGGCAGTCTATTGTTCCCTGTTCCCCTCTTCACTCAGGCTCTGAGAGGGTGTTTTTATGTGTGTGGGGGGGTGAGTTCATGTGCATGTGTGTGCATGTGAATGTGCGCGTGCGCGCACATGCGTGGTGTGTACATTATAAGACTTTTTGGACTTTTGCACAAAAAGCGCATGAAGCCTTCAAAGTGCACTGTTGTTCAGTCACTCCATTTCATGTGTAGATTTTTTATAAAAGATCCAAATCCCTGTTCTAGTTTATTCTTATGAACAACACAGTGCACACATGTGCAGACAGCCCCATACACACTAGTATTCCACAGCACTGAGGTGGAACACCAGCGGACATTCAGCAGCACTTCAAAAACACATGAACAAAAGCAAAATGTGACTGTGTTTACAAACCTGCGGCTGCAGGTGGGTCTGAAGAGGACCAGTTTAGAACACATGGGCATTTCGGACTTTGCATCCCCTACCTGACACGATGGAACCAGATTTCAGCACGGAGGGGGTTCACGCGAGGGGAGGGGTGTCCAGGAGCGGGCAGGTGCCGTGCGCCTCTCCGCTGTTTTCTCATGGACACCGGGGTGCTCTGAGCCTGATCCAACTTATACCGTGGCCCGGATCAGGAGGTTTTCAATTTCTGTCTCACTGACGACATAGTCCAGATGACCGTGGACCAGACCAACCTCCAGGGAAAACGCTTCGACCGGAACCGGACCAACAGTGACCCCGCATATGAGTGCGTATTTGGGCCTCTTCCTGCCGGTGGGGTTGCACCGCTTCCACCATCAGGAAACCCGCAGCATGTGGGACAAACGGACCGGCTGGTCTGTGTTTGGCTCCACCATGCCCCTAAAGCCATTCGAACCCATCAACGCCATGATCTGGTTCGGTGACCGGATAAACATCGGCCGCGGTGTTGAGGTGCAGCCAAGCCTGCAGCCGTGGACAGGTGTGGGCAGGTGGACAGGGTGACTCCCCCCGGATTCAACCGAAGCTATGACACCTGCGTGGATGAACAGCTGGCTCCTCACCGGGCTGCTGCTCTTTCCTCTGATTCGCTCAGAGGGTGTGTCCAGGTGTGCCGCTTCGGTGTGTGCCAAAGCCGGGGGAGGAACATGCCCGTCGCGGGTACCAAGCACCGAGAACAGCGGATCTGCGGAGGGAGGAGCCTGATAGTCCCACTGGTGTCCATGAGACACGCCTCCCCCAGACACCAGGGGTAGCACCAACATCTGGGGGCAAACTACGCACATGCACGCACCAGGCTGCTTCATTTTTCTGCACCATGATCTAATTGCAGTTCCATCATCTCCCTTCTCATCAAGCCATGCCCACCTCCATCTGTGATGCTGATAGTACGGACCCAGAACCCAAATGCAGAACTAGGAGGCGGATGTAAAAGTTTACAGACTTTATTTTGTACAGGTAGTAGAGATAGATAGATTACGATAATGAACAGGATCTTGAGGACAGCGGCCAAGGAAGTCCTCGAGGGATTCGTCCTCCGGTCTATGGACACAAACCCATGGTTTGACTCCGGGTTTTGAGTCGGCACCCCGACTAGGGAAAAGCAGAGGGAGGTCAGGGACGGAAACAGGTCATGCACGGGAGAACAAACAGTCAGGCAACAGGACATAAGGGTAAGACAAGCTCACGTACCAAAAAACCAGGTGAAGACGTCAAAAACCAGGAAGGCAGAAGGAGGCAGACAAAACCGACAGGGAGCAGGCAAAATCAGGCAAAACAGGATGACAAAACGGGTCGAAGAACAGGAAGGCAAACGAACAGACAAGATCAAAACGCTGGTAAGTAAACTGCGAGAGATTACAAACCGGCGTCTGACCAGGGGAAAGGACAGGACTTAAATACACAGAAGGGAGGGAAGACAACAAGACACAGGTGGCACACATCAGGGCGGAGTCAGGTAATCAGGGAAAAGGTGAACACGATCAAGGAAGGGAAGTAAAGACAACAGACACGACACATGAGGAAAAATTAACAAAATAAAACAGGAAGTGACAGACAAACATGAAAACCAGACTAACGTCTGGTGGCAGACTTCACACCATCTATTTTTCATGCATCTCTCAATAGTTACCACTTCAGCACCTTCCTCTACAAACGTGTCCATGATGTCGTATATGCTAGCCAAAATAATCTGTACGTCGTCAAACCTGCGTCCACAACCCCACCCTCCCCCTCCCGCCAATATCATGTTTTTGATTGGAAGAAATTACGTCAACCGCGTAAGGCCGCGGCGCGCACAGCCGCACGCACGGGAAGGGCACATTTACACAAACACACACACTAGTCATATACCGGCTGGAGGAGATCAGCTATGAACCCAAACATGAAGGTACATGTAGATCAGTTCTGTCTTCTTCCCTTTTCGCTGTGGTTCTTTCATAATAAAAGCTACTTGTTAGCACTAAACTAAAGTTAGCGTCTGGAGGCTGAACTTCGGTAAAACTGAACTTGTCCATGTGTTTCTGAGGCACAGAATGAGCAGCGTTTCCTTCCAAAGAGAAATAGTCATCAATCTCTCCTCCCGACATAAAAATAAAGAAGTCATCTTATTATCATCACTGTTAAACCTATCAGCCCCCTGTGCGTGGCCTGCCTGTGTTAAACATGTGCAGATTCAGGACAGCAGACCCAGGACAGGATCGCGGTGCCGACTGGACTGGGTCTGGACTGGGGAAGTTACTTCAATATGACTTTTTTCCCCCCTCAATTTTTCCATTTGACGGAAATCCGTCGTGGTGACGGAGAACTTTAATCCCTGACCTATACCCATTAACCTATACATGTTAACCTATACCAGTTAACCTATACCCGTTAACCCATACCCATTAACCTATACCCGTTAACCTATCCTTGTTAACCTATACCTGTTAACCTATACCTGTTAACCTACCTATACCTGTTAACCTATACCCGTTAACCTATACCTGTTATCCTACCTATACCTGTTAACCTATACCCGTTAACCCATACCCATTAACCTATACCCGTTAACCTATCCTTGTTAACCTATACCCGTTAACCTATACCTGTTAACCTACCTATACCCGTTAACCTATACCTGTTAACCTACCTATACCTGTTAACCTATACCCGTTAACCTATACCTGTTATCCTACCTATACCTGTTAACCTATACCCGTTAACCTATACCTGTTAACCTACCTGTTAACCTATACCCGTTAACCTATACCTGTTAACCCATACCCATTAACCTATACCCATTAACCTATACCTGTTGACCTACCTATACCTGTTAACCTAAACCCGTTAACCTATACCTGTTAACCTACCTATACCTGTTAAACTATACCCGTTAACCTATACCCGTTAACCTATACTTGTTAACCTATACCTGTTAACCTATACCCGTTAACCTATACCTGTTAACCCATACCCATTAACCTATACCCGTTAACCTATCCTTGTTAACCTATACCCGTTAACCTATACCTGTTAACCTTACCTATACCTGTTAACCTATACCCGTTAACCTACCTATACCTGTTAACCTACCTATACCTGTTAACCTATACCCATTAACCTATACCTGTTAACCTACCTATACCTGTTAACCTATACCCGTTAACCTATACCTGTTAACCTACCTATACCTGTTAACCTACCTATACCTGTTAACCTACCTATACCTGTTAACCTATACCTGTTAACCTATACCCTAACCTGTTAACTTATTAGTGCATGTATTTGTGATTAAAACACCCTCAAGGTTAGGGTTAAAACACCCTTTAAGTTAGGGTTAAAACATCCTTAAGGTTAGGGTTAAAACACCCTTAAGTTTAGGGTTAAAACACCCTTAAGGTTAGGGTTAAAATACCCTTAACGTTAGGATTAGGTTTAAAAGCAGAGGTTGAAAGTAACAAATTGCATTTACTCACGTTACCGTAATTGAGTAGTTTTTGTGAGTAATTAGCAATTTTCTAAGTAGTTTTGGAAATAGGTAATTTTACTTTTACTACAGTACATTTTGACCCAACTATTTTACTTTGCTACATTGGAAAAACCCTTTGTTACTGAGTAAAAAATGAAATGCAGGAAAAAACACGCGGCCTGTACTGAAAGGAAACTGCACAGGCATGGAATTCCCACCCTTAAACAAATGTCCCGCCCCCTTAAACAAATGTCCCGCCTCCTCAGTTAAGAAGGTACAGAAAAGGAAAGAGCTGCACAACAGTAAGAGGCGTAGAGGAATGAGTAAAGTGTCTTAAGTTTCACTTTCACTTTGTATGGTCGTATGGTGTGTATGTACTCACACAATGCCCCCCCCCCCCCCCCCCCCCCCCCCAACATGTAGAGCCAGCCGTACTGATCACTAGTGTTTGAAGTGAAGCAGCCTGTGGTTTATGGGTGTGTTTAGTCAGAGGATGGTCACAAATCAAAGCAGTGCATCAGTTTAGCTCCAGTTCCAGTGGGATGAAAATGATCTGGTTCAGACCAAAATAAAACAAACTGAGATTTAGAAGGCTTAGATAATTGATCTGATTTTAAGTGTTCATATGTAGACATGTTTATTTGTAGATTTAATCATGTGAATTCAATAAATCTGGTCCTGTGAACTTCTGCTGCTGCATGGACTAGCTCCTCCTCCTACTTCCTGTATGGTAGACTAACTCCTCCTCCTACTTCCTGTATGGTAGACTAGCTCCTCCTACTACTTCCTGTATGGTAGACTAACTCCTCCTACTACTTCCTGTATGGTAGACTAGCTACTTCTACTACTTCCTGTATGGTAGACTAACGCCTCCTACTACTTCCTGTATGGTAGACTAGCTACTTCTACTACTTCCTGTATGGTAGACTAGCTCCTTCTACTACTTCCTGTATGGTAGACTAGCTCCTCCTACTAAGTGTCCTGGACACTTTGACTTTGTTTCCACATTCATATGTGCGGTTTACTCAGTCTGCTTTAGTGGCTTTATTCACAGTAGAGCTAACGTTTGTTAGTAAAGAAACAAATGGATCATAGAATTCCCATCGTGTGCCACGTGTAGTTGAAACTGTTTGACAGAGTGGTGTGACCAAAGTCTGGACATGATACCGTCTGAAAGGTCCTAATGACCCTAACCCTTACCCTAACCCTAAAACATAACCCTAACCCTTATGACCCTAACCCTAATGACCCTTACCCTAATGACCCTAACCCTAATGACCCTAACTCTAATGGCCCTAACCCTAATGACCCTAAACCTAATGACCCTAACCCTAATGGCCCTAACCCTAATGACCTGACCCTAATGACCCTAACCCTAATGACCCTAACCCTAATGGCCCTAACCCTAATGACCTGACCCTAATGACCCTAACCCTAATGACCCTAACCCTAATGACCTAACCCTAACCCTAATGACCCTAAATCTAATGACCCTAAACCTAACCCTAATGACCCCAACCCTTATGACCCTAACCCTAACCCTAATGACCCTAAACCTAATAACCCTAACCCTAAACTTAATGACCCTAACCCTAACTCTAATGACCCTAACCCTAATAACCCTAACCTTAATGACCCTAACCCTAACCCTTATAATCCTAACCCTAACCATAACGACCCTAACCCTAATGCCCCTAACCCTAATGACCCTAACCCTAAACCTAACGACCCTAACCCTAATGACCCTAACCCTAACCACCTTTACCTTAACCCTACTGACCCTAACCCTACTGACCGTAACCCTAATGACCCTAACCCTGATGACCCTAATCCTAACCCTAATGACCCTAACCCTTACCCTTATGACCCTAACCCTAATGACCGTAATCCTAATGACCCTAACTGTAATGACCCTAACCCTAATGACCCTAACCTTAATGACCCTAACCCTAACCCTACTGACCCTAACCCTAATGACCCTAACACTAACCCTAATGACCCTAACCTTAATGACCCTAACCCTAATGACCCTACCCTAACCCTTATGACCCTAACCCTAATGACCCTAACCCTAACCCTTAGGACCCTAAACCTAATAACCCTAACCCTAATGACTCTAACCCTAACCCTACTGACCCTAAACCTAATAACCCTAATCCTAACCCTAATGACCCTAACCTTAATGACCCTAACCCTTACCCTAATGATGTGGACTAAACAACTAGTGCTGGAGTGGATTTAAGGCTAATCCTTCTTTTACATCAAGTAATTGAAAGTAACTAAGTAACTTTTACTCAAAGTAAATTTTAAATTAAGTACTTTTTTAGTTTTACTTAAGTAGATTTTTTGATGGGTACTTTTACTTTTACTTGAGTACAATTTAAGCAACGTAAACATTTATTTGATTACAATATTTCAGTACTTTTTCCACCTCTGTTTAAAACACAGTTAACAGTAGGGTTAAGGTTAAGGTTAGGGTTAGGGTTAAGGTTAGAGTTAAGGTTAAGGTTAAGGTTAGGGTTAAGGTTATAGTTAAGGTAAAGGTTAGGGTTAGGGTTAAGGTTAGAGTTAAGGTTAGGGTTAAGGTTAGAGTTAAGGTTAGGGTTAAGGTTATGGTTAAGATTAAGGTTAGAGTTAAGGTTAGGGTTAAGGTTAAGGCTAAGGTTAGGGTTAAGGTTAAGGTTAAAGTTTAAGTTAGGGTTAGGGTTAAGGTAAAGGTTTAAGTTAGGACTAGGGTTAAGGTAAAGGTTAAAGTAAAGATTAAAGTTCAAACCTTGCTCAGTGCAGGAGGTTGAACACATGCTGACCATGGACAGCTCCGTTGCTGTCAGTCTGGTAGATGTTGCCATGGGAACCCCAGTTGTGTTTGAATAAACAGATCAGTGGAGGACTGACATAGTGAGAACATGTCCAGAGGCTGTGAGTGGACAGTCTGTCCTTCTGTCAGTCTGTGTCCTCATGTCCAGAGGCTGTGAGTGGACAGTCTGTCCTTCTGTCAGTCTGTGTCCTCATGTCCAGAGGCTGTGAGTGGACAGTCTGTCCTTCTGTCAGTCTGTGTCCTCATGTCCAGAGGCTGTGAGTGGACAGTCTGTCCTTCTGTCAATCACAGAATCAAACACAGCAGGACAGTCCACCCTGTGGACGTCAGAGTTATTTAAAACATGTGGAAGATCACCTGTCTGTCTCACTGGAATATAAACCAATGGAAGGACATGGAAAACAGACAGCATGTGAGTGGGGGGGGGGGGGGTGTTAACCCTAACCCTGTAAAGAAAACAGTTTTATGACCTAAGAAATGTCCCTAACCCTACTCCTAAGTAGCCCTAACTCTAACCTTAACTAACCCTACCTCTAACCCTAACTACCTCTAACTCTAACCCTAACTCTAACCCTAGTGCATGCGTGACATCTGCCAGATCACCGACTTATCTACTGCCAGAAACAGAGCCTTTGAAACTACTCACTTTCACCTTTTAATGTTTTTTTAACTCAGTCTCAGTTTTTAAATGGATTCTTTTTAGCCTGGGCTCTTAATCCTGATCCTCGGATTGTTGGTATTTGACTGTGTTTAGCCATACCGTGCCAACAAACCCAACCGCCATTAAGGTGAGGCTGACATTAAGGAATCTACTGGCTGTTTTCTACTGGATCCTGGCCCTGTGGGCAGGATTAGGGTTAGTCCACCACTGTACGGACTAAACCCTGGTGGCTGTGTGGGCACCTGTCCGAAGCCCCCTCTGAACTATAAAGGGGCATCCAGTGGCTTTGGTTTCAGTGGACTGAGCTGTTGTTAGCCTAGCAGCTAAGCTACCTGCACCTACACCTGCACCTGCACCTGCACCTGCACCTGCTGACTTACCTGTGGACCACTGGATGTTTCCTGCACACTGTTGTCTGGGTTCTGGCTGTGACCTTTATGGCTTCATCCGCATTACCTGGAGACAGCCAATCCATCCCAGCCAACAAAAGGGGGAGGGGGAGGGGGAGGGGGAGGGGGTTGGGACAGTTCAGCTGTGGGTCTGACAGGTGTCCAATTTAGAAAAAGAAGAAGGGGAGAAATGGGCAGTAGATAAAGGTATGCAGATGTTCTCTCCATATTACTGTACATGTTCTGAAAACAGGGCTAAGGTTAATCAGGCAGGTTCTAATTCTTACATTTGTTAGCTTTATCTATGATGCTTAGTCTGCTCTACTACAACTATATTTGGGCTGAACTGAACCAACAAACATGATAGAAAATTTCACCATAATGTGTGGTGCAATAAGACTGTTAGTGCTACAAGTTCAATTATTATTTCTATCGATCATTTGGGTTAACCTCATCGGGTCAAGTTCTGTAATTAGCTAACGAAATTTACAATGCAGTAGTTTCAAAGATGAACATTTGTTAATTGCTAAAACTCTATTTTGTGATAAAGGTATTCTATATCTGAACAGGTCATCACTGAAAGTGTGTCCTGTTCCTGAGAGTTAGATTAATAGTGTGTAAGGACAGACAGTAATAGTATACAATGGTTTGTTTATTTAAATGTACAATTCATGGATGTTTTAGATCAGATTCACAGTTATATTTACTGCCGTTTGATGCCGTTCCAGGGGCACTTC
Organism: Sphaeramia orbicularis; assembly: GCF_902148855.1. NCBI lineage: Eukaryota > Metazoa > Chordata > Actinopteri > Kurtiformes > Apogonidae > Sphaeramia > Sphaeramia orbicularis. The sequence goes on along the minus strand of NC_043959.1, from coordinate 11,304,235 downwards.
TAAAATATTCTGGATCATCCCACTGGTCAGGATGAGCCTCCATCTACCCCCTCTGATACACAGGCCTCTGGAATGAGCTGGACACCTGAGGGACAGACACCATCCATGTCCTCAGAGACAGTGTGTCCATCTGTGTCCTCAGAGACAGTGTGTCCATCTGTGTCCTCAGAGACAGCGTCTCCACTAATGCCTGATACTGAGGATGCAGACTGGTTTGCTTTTACTTCTCTCCAGCAGGAGGATCCTTCGGGTCAGTTTTTGCAAATGTGCGTGTGTGTGTGTGTAATTGTTTAGAAGAAAAAAATATTTAGAAGTTGATATATTTAGAGAAGAACATCAGCCTTTTTTTTTCTTCTGTTGCAATTTGTTTTTAAAATGGATCATTCATTTAACAAGTTCAGGAATGGCCCACTGGAACCATGGCAGCCCTTTACTCACATCACATGACAGGAGTCTCTGGTCAGGGTACTCTCTAATTACTTTAAATTATACTATTTTTTTCCACACAGACCCTGTTAGTTTTTCTGTATTTTTAGATGTCCTTGTATATAATTGTATTGTATGTTGTTGTATTGTTGTATATATAATAAAACATCACAGTTTGCTAAACTTTGATGTGTTTTGTTTTGTTTTTTTGTTTTGTTTTTTTTTTTGGGGGGGGGGGTTCAAGGCCATTCTTGCCCAGGGCGTCATTCCACTGCCGTGGAGGACACTCCCCCCCACGGCCGCTGTGTGTCCCATCTCACCTGGCTCAGTCTGTGTGTGAGCTCCTGCTGGCGTCATGGCTGCAATCATCAGACTGGTCCTCCAGTGACACCTCTGATCCCGGGTCCCCGCTCCACCGCCCGGTGCCGGCCTCTGCAGGAGGCAGTGCGCCATCACTCCGGTGGTCCTCCTGTGAAGTGTCCACCTGTGGAGTGTCCACCTGCAGGGTCCACCTGTGGAGTGTCCACCTGCAGGGTCCACCTGTGGAGTGTCCAGTGCCCCCTCATCCTCAACCTCGTCTCCTCGACCTCCGCTATCCTTGGGGACTCCATCATTCTTTAACACCATAACTACGTGTTTCCCGGGTTCCATTGTCACCTCCATCCTCCACTAACTGCCACAGCTGATGGTGTCTCTGCTGTCAGCTGTCATCCGCATCATCATCCATGTGGGCTTCAACCACACATCTGTCCAACAATCCGAGATGACAAAGTTACATTTAAAAATTTTTTGATGGACTGAAGGAATGCAGGAAGGCTGTTTTTATCTCGGGGCCCCTCCCCTCCTTTGCCCTCAGCCTGAACACGTGGCTCCAGTCCACCTGTGCCCCGACCGGGTTCAATTTTAACCAGTTTTAATTTGTTCTGGAACCGACCCGCATTTCACATGCCCGATGGTGTCCACCCCTCTGGACCAGGCTGTCCTGAGCACAATGCCAGCATCCACACCCACACCTGTGGGGCCAGACTCTTCATCCACACCTGTGGGGCCAGACTCTTCATCCACACCTGTGGGACCAGACTCTTCCTCTCCTACTGCTGCGAAGCCACAGGTTTCGGATCACAGCAGTTTCCCTCACCAGCGCCCCCTGCAGGTCACATCAGTTACCTCCACCCCTAACTCCACACCAAAGACAGTGACATTCCCTACACACATGAGCTCTCCCTTGGAATGATCTTTCCACTGATCAGTGTCTCCCCATTCATTGTCAGCTTTTATTAGTGACAGAAATGAGTCAACAGTGGACTGTGGTTTGGTACTGAGGACACTAGAGGACAGTAGAGGACAAATCCACACCTATGGACAAAAGTACAACTGTAAACACAGAGGCTGATTCCAAAATATGCAAACTATGAACAGAAGAAGTGAATCAGGTGTATTTGACTGATTGAATATGAAAACATACAAACAAACTGATCATATTATGAAGTTGAATAAACCTTGATTTGAGAAAAAAAAAAAAAAAAAATATTGCAATTTGGGACTGTCAGTCTCAGTTCACTCAACGAGTTAAAGTCCCCTCCTCCAGTTTGGGTGAAATCTTCTCTGTCTGTCCTTCAGAGACAGAAAAGACCACAGGTCAAATGTTGACTTTATTGGACCAAGGCTTTTCCACATGTGACAGAACTGACACTGGTCCAGTTTGAAAAAGGAAGAGGACACTGTGGGACACATTCAACCAACAGGTGTCCTACAGGATGGACATGTGTCCTTAAAGACAACACCTGGACCTGGTGTGTCCTACAGGATGGACAAAATCAATATACTGACCAGAAGACAGATCCTTCTAGGAATCAAACATTCAACTATTTCTGAGTAAGTCTGTGAGTGGGACAGGTGGGGACAGAAAGGACACAAAGCCATAAAGGACAGAAGACCCCAGACGGAACAGTTGGTTCCAGTTGTTCAGTTTAAACTGTTGAATAAACCCCTGAAGTCCAGATATAGTTCCTTGAGTTTTTTTGCTAATTCATTTATTTTCTGAACCCGCTTGATCCTCATTAGGGTCATGAGGGCAGAACCTATCCCAGCTACTTTATGGGCAGAGCCTATCCCAGGGGTTCACCCTGGACATGTTCGTGGTTCATCGCAGGGCTGATGATCTAGACTCATTTTTAATCTAAATTCATCACATTTCGTTTTGCATGAGCAAACAAAATGTGACAGAGTCTGTTCATGCAAAATGAAATGTGATGAATATAGATTAAAAATTAATTAATGATTAATCCAAATTAATCCACAACAACCCTGTGATTAATCGGATTAAATATTTTAATTGCTTGACAGCGCTACTTTAAACCCACATTTCTGAATATTTGTCTTAAATTTTAAAGTGTTTTTCAGAAAAACAAGAGTCAACACAAAGTCTTTGCCAGTAATTTTATTTGGAGATATTTTGTAGAACAGGGTAACCAATGATTACAAAAAAAAAGTGTTCTACATGCTACACCTTAACCTAATTCATCATGCTTGCCTGGAAAAAATACATAAAAATTTAACAAAAAACATACAATTAAAACTGACGTACATGACACTGAGCGTTGACTGGACTGAATGTACCGTCCTGTGTCCTCCATGCACACACTGGTTTTTTACATTAGGTTAAAAAATTAAGACTTCTTTAGTAGTTTTTTTTCCACTAAAGACAGAATGCACCTTTAAATTAACAAAAACTGAACAAAAATAATATCCATAAGGACTATATTGATGGAAAATAGAAAGCATGGACTTGTTTGAGAACAGGTGAATTTGTAGGTTTACCATAAAAACCAAAGAACACTTCGACGCCCACATGAACATGGACGTCCAACCGTCCAACTCCTACGTCTTCAATAATCACATTGAAAGAACACATTTGGATCAAATAAATATTGCAAATCTTCTAGAAATAAATAATGATTACTGAAAGCCCAGATGTCCTGTCTGCGACCCCTTCATGTCCTGGATGAGGATGGTCATGTGTGTAAAGCACTAGTGCGGCTTCGAGTGTCTCTCGCGGCTGTTACCTTGAGGTAGATAACACATTTACATTAACACCGACCGTAATGGCTGCTGCTGCTGGCATCATGTGACACATTTACAGGATGAACATGGGTGGGAAGGAAGCTTTCTTTGGGGAAAATTTTATCCAAATAAAAAAAAAAGTCACAAATGGACTCAGCCGGTTTGAAGCCGTGGAAACCATATTAGTATCTAAGGTGGTTCGTCCAATGGCATTGCAGCACCCCCCCACCCCCGGATCCAGAGGGTACCTCCGCAGCGCCCCCTGGATCCAGAGGGTACCTCCGCAGTGCCCCCCCTGGATCCAGAGGGTACCTCTGCAGTGTTGGTTTACAGTACTTGAATATAGGGCTGGGCAACAAAACCACTGGATCCTTTCAGAGGAACTCAGACACTTTCACTCTGGAATCAGTGGCTGTTTGTTGTTGAATAAAATGGATAAGATTGAATTTTCTTTAATGAATAAAACGAACAAATGGAACTCAGACACGACAGACGAGCTTTTGTCTTATCACATAATAAAAATTCAGCATTTAAAGATAAACGAAGGTGGACTAGTTGGGCTGATGGTTTAACACGTTGCCCAGCCCCACAGATGTAGACGGGAACCCATGAAGGCCCAGAGGGACCATCAGACCTAATCAATCACCTCCTTTAGAGGGACCATCAAACCTAATCAATCACCTCCTTTAGAGGGACCATCAAATGTAATCAATCACCTCCTTTAGAGGGACCATCAAACCTAATCAATCACCTCCTTTTATCAGAGAAGAACAGAAAACAAAGCACAACAAAGGGATGAAATGATTCAAGTACGATTATATACTGTGTTCCTCCTAAACGTCTGGCCTTTGCCCGTGGGGGGGTTAATTGAGGTGCTTGAAGATGCTGCTGTAGGTTTTGTGGGCAATCTGGGGGGAACATTTGACGGTGCAGGGTGTGAGCGACGCCTGGATGGACTTGAGAGGCCGGTCGTCTGTGCCGTCGAAGCCGGGCAGAGCCAGAGAGTCCAGCTGCACGTTCAGCACGATCTGGGCGTTCCTGCTGACGAAGGCCTCGTCCAGCTCCCCGTCCAGGCCGGCTGACTCCGTCTCCGGGCTGCTCCCCGTCTCTCCTAGCCCCTCCTCCTTGCGGCCGAACAGGTGGTCCAGGTAGCTGGTGTAGGCGCTGTCCTTCTGGACCTGGTCCTCTTTGCCCACGTCGATCAAGGAGCCTCTGTCCTCGGAGCCAAAGCTGTCCCAGCGACCGGGCCAGACGGCGTCGCCCCCACCCAACTGGGCCAGGTTCACCAGGCACTTTTCCTCCTTCTCCTGACTGATGGACTTGGACATGGATCCGGATCGAGGTGCGTCCAGCTGGGACACGGAGGAGTTGAGCTCATTGAGCAGGTTGATCTCTGGGCCCGGTTCCGGCTGCAGGCTCAGTTTGATGGTGCTGGCGATGAAGGAGTCGAAGTCGAAGCCTTGGTTCTGCTGGTTCTGGGTCTGGCGTTTCTCCTGCTCTTTGTCCTTCTGGACCAGACCCTGGATCTTCTCAGCCTCCTGCAGGGCGATCTGGGCCTTGACCAACCCATTCTTCTCACACTTGCTCTTGGCCTTGCGGTCCTTGTCCTTGCTCTGCTGCTCCTTCCAATTGGATAGGTCGATGATCAGCTTGGGTTCGTAGTAGTGGTTGACCTCGCTGTCCCTCCAGATCAGGTTGTCCAGGTAGGACGGAGACACGGCCTTGTAGTTACAGGTGTGGCTACACTGCAGGTCGCAGTATTTGTTTTCGTGGTGGTCGTCCTGCCAGGAGCGTTCAGGCAGGAACAGGGCAGAGTAGTCGAAGGACGACTCATCCAGGAACTTCTCACGGTCCCCATCGGTGTATTTACGAGGATCCACCTGCAAACAAACGCACATCATAGTCTACAACGGAAAAGCAGCTCATTGGCCAAACATTCACAACTGAAGGTACATGAAACCACAACACGAATGTGTGGGTTAGGGTTAGGGAATGTTGGTGCCATCACAAATACAGAGATGAACACGCTGGGAGGGGACGTCTGTCAAGAATGACAGAGCAATAATTTAGTCTGTAATATTTGTGAGGATGCAGCCATCAGCTGATCAGTCATGTTAGTTACATCAGAATTTGTAGGAACACATGTTTACATTACCCATTTATGGAAAACCAAATGAAGAACCTTTTTGGTGTTTCCATAAACATCACCTGATGCTAAATATCAAATGCACATCACACAAATACAGTCGGTACAGTCTACAGAGGTCTACAGGTAGTCTACAGAAAGCCTACAGAGGTCTACAGATAGTCTACGGAGGTCTACAGATAGTCTACAGACCTCCTGAAATGTTCCACTCTGTTCTGTTGCAGCTGTTTGTTAAAATCCTTCAGTTCCTGTTGTTCCTCATTAATGTTCACACATTCAGCCCATTTAGACAGAACCAAACTGAACTGGACACATTTATGTAGATTTGTTCAAACAGACAAACATAAATGTCCATCAGTCTGCAGAGCCTTTGGTCAGTACTGAGTAGATCCACCCTTTGGACATAATTCAGACAGGAGTTTACTATGAAGGATGGAACCAGTCTGTCACCCCTGGGTTTAGGATCCTGTGTCATTGGTCCTTGCAGATCTGGTGTAGTTGTATCCAGTTGGATGGTGTGAGTTGGTGGACGGCCATGTTCAGGTCTGGTTGGATGGTGGACGGCCATGTTCAGGTTTGGTTGGATGGTGGACGTTGGCGGACGGCCATGTTCAGGTCCCCCCATGCTTCATTGGTAGGACTGGATTGAACAGGTGATGAGCAGGGCCTGGGTGTCTCCACATACCACTGAGAATTAAGGCCCAACAGGTTCATCTGGGTCTCATCAGACCAGAGAACCTTATATGGGGCCATTATTGTAGCAATATTATTTGCAAATGCGTGTGGAGAGTTGAGTGTCCATATTTCAATCTGTCTGTGCGCAGTCGGATTTGCAAATGCGTAAATGAATCTGTAAATGCGTGATGAGATTTGCGTGTCCGCATTTCAATCTGTGTGTGTGGAGAGTTTTATGTCCGTATCTCAATCTGTCTGTGCACAGTCGGAGTTGTGTGTCCGCATTTCAATCCGTCTGTGCGCAGTCGGATTTGCAAATGTGTAAATGAATCTGTTGATGCGTGATGAGATTTGTGTGTTTGTGCAACAATCTGCAAATGTGTAAAACAACTTGTGTGTGTGATCAGATTTGAAAAGTCAAAGTATTTTCACTACAAGACCCAGAAATACAGACAAATCATTGGTTACAAGTCAAGTGGCTTCTCGATTGGCTCTCTTTACACACGTGAATTTTGCTACACTTCTGCCGTGACAGATCCACAAATGCGCAGCGGGATTTGTCTGTAAAACCAGGGTTTGTGTGCCTGGGCTCAGGCTGCCCTGGGCTCAGGGGCTCACAGGCTCCCTCATTCCGGCTGCGTTCGGCTTTGCTTGTTCTCGTACCTGACGTGAGTTTACGTGAGCTGCAAACGACGAGACGGGTCAGACGTTTGGGGCTACGAATACCCATGGATTATTCGTAGCCCCAAACGTCTGACCCGTCTCGTCGTTTGCAGCCATCTTTCCTTGCCCAGGTGAATCTTCTTCTTCTTCGATTTTTAGTGGCAGTTGGTGAACCTTGCAAGCACAACTCACGTAAACTCACGTCAGGTACAAGAACGAGCAAAGCCGAACGCAGCCGGAATGAGGGAGCCTGTGAGCCTGAGCCCAGGCACGCAAACCCTGGTTTTACAGACAAATCCCGCTGCACATTTGTGGATCTGTCACAGCAGAAGTGTAGCAAAATTCACGTGTAAAGAGAGCCAATCGAGAAGCCGCTTGACTTGTAACCAATGATTTGTCTGTATTTCTGGGTCTTGTAGTGAAAATACTTTGACTTTTCAAATCTGATTACACACACAAAAGTTGTTTTACACATTTGCAGACTGTTGTACAGACACACAAATCTCATCACGCATTTACAGATTCATTTACACATTTGCAAATCCGACTGCGCACAGACCTTGAAATACGGACACTCAACTCTCCACACGCATTTGCAAATAATATTGCTACAATAATGGCCCCATAACCTTAGTCCTCATAGTCTGGGTGTCCTTCAGGTGGTTTTGGTCCTATTCTATGGGGGCTTTCATGGGTCTTCCACTGAGGAGAGGCTTCCGTTGGACCACACTGCCATAAAGCCCCTTTTGGTGGAAGGGGGGCTGCAGTGATGGTGGACTTTCTAGAACATTCTCCCATCTTCCCACTGTATCTATGGAGCTCAGCCACAGTGATCTTTGGTTCTTCTGGACCTTTCTCACCAAGGCTCCTCTCCTCCCATTGCTCAGTTTGGTGGATGTCCAGCTCTAGGCAGAGTTCTGATAGTCCTAACCTCTTCTATTGAAGGGTTCTGGAGGCCACTGTGCTCTGAGGAACCTTCACAGCAGACGTTCTTCTGTAACCTTGTCCAGATCTGGGCCTGTCCACAGTTCTGAGGAACCTTCAATGCAGCAGACTTTCTTCTGTACCAGTTCTGTCTGTGGGCTCTGGGGGCGGTTTCTTGGACCTCCTGGTTCTCATTAGCTCTGACATGCACTGTGAGCTGGAAGGTCTTCTATAGAAGGTGTGGACCTTTAATAATCCAGTCCAACTGGTTTAATTCAACACAGCTGGACTCACATGCAGCTGGAGAACCATCTGAAGGAGGATCAGAACCAGTCGACCCGAGTTCAGTAGACCAGTGTCCCAGTAAAGGCTCTGCAGACTGATGGACATGGACACTTCCGTTTGTCTGTTTGAATGAATCTGCATAAATGTGTCCAGTTCAGTTTGGTTCTGTCTAAATGTGTCCAGTTTGGTTCTGTCTAAATGTGTCCAGCTCAGTTTGATTGTGTCTAAATGTGTCCAGTTCAGTTTGGTTGTGTCTAAATATGTAAACATTAATGAGGAACAACAGAACTGAAAGGATTTGAACAAACAGATCCAACAGAACAAAGAGTGGAACATGTCCAGGGTTCTGAAGACTATCTGTACCGACTGTACATGAGAACCGCTGTTATCAACAAGTACATACATGTATGCGGAAGAAAGGAGGAAGTGACCACGACCATTTATGGTCACATGACTACTGTTGTCAATCCACAGCCAAAGGAGGTCAATGTTAACGACATACTTTAATAACCTGGTTTATGCTAAACAACCTGGTTTATAACCTGGTTTATATGAAATAACCTAGGCTATACAAAATAAGATGGTTTATAACCTGGTTTGTAACCTGGTTTATGCTAAAATAACCTTGTTTATAACCTGGTTTATACTAAATAACCTGGGTTATAACCTGGCTTATGCTAAAATAACCTGGTTTATAACCTGGTTTATGCTAAAATAACCTAGTTTATTCTAAATAACCTGGTTTATAACCTGGTTTGTCCTAAATAACCTGGTTTATTACCTGGTTTGTTCTAAATAACCTGGTTTATAACCTGGTTTGTTAATGATGAGGACAGACAGGACCAAGACCGTTTCACAACCCCTTTATGAATGTTTCCTACAGATCCACTTCCAAACGTACCTGGACCACCTCCTCATCCGTTACGTCAGACAGGGCCCTTGGGTCCACCTGGACCTCATCTGGGTCATGGGTGCTGTGCAGGTGCCAGTCGGCCTCAGACAGCTGGCTCTCATGAAACCTGAGGACGACAGAGGTACTTGAACACACCACACATACAGTCAGTCCAATACAACAGTTTGAGCTTTGGCCTGGACCAGTCCAGGACATCCAGACCAGTCCAGATGTCCTGGACTGGTCCGGACGTCCTGGACTAGTCCAGATGTCCTGGTGCTCATACTTGTCCCAGGTGTGGCTGTGGCTGTGGTCCATGAGGAGGATGTCGTCCACCTCGTCCTCGATGTGGAAGGGGTGCAGAGACACCGGTTCATCCAAAGGGAAGGAGTAGTCGGACATGTAGGGGTGGGCCAGGGCCTCCTCCGCTGTCAGACGGTCCATGGGGTTAAAGGTCAGGATCTTCTCCAAGAAATCTAGAGCTGGTCCAGGAAGAACAGAAGATGAAAAGGTGGGAAACACCAAAGATCTGTTTGAACACAAGTTTGACCACCATGAACAAACAGAGTTAGTACAGGTTTAGGGTCAGGAACCATTCAAACTGGGTTTACACCAGTTACACAAACATCTGCACTGATGAATGACTACTGACCAATGATCAGTGACCACTGACCAATGATCACTGACCAATGACAAGGTCCTATTGGACCAAAGACTGAGAAACATCACATACACACAGCACATGCAGGAGCCCAGGTCTAGGACTAAACCTAACCCAGTCCTAGGACTAACCCTAACCTAGCCCTAGGACTGACCCTAACCCAGCCCTAGGACTAACTCTATTCCCAGATCTAGGACTAACCCTAACCCAGCCTTAGGGTTTCCAGTCCCTCCCATTCCTTAGGGTTTCTGGTCCCTCCCATTCCTTAGGGTTTCCAGTCCCTCCCATTCCTTAGGGCTTCCGGTCCCTTCCATTCCTTAGGGTTTCTGGTCCCTTCCATTCCTTAGGGGTCTGTGTATACATTTATTTGTCACTTGTGTAACATTGCATTGTGTTTAAGGAGGTAATTAACTGAGAATTGGCCTTTTCCTGTTCCAAAGGGTCATTGTTGTAGAAGTTTTCCAGATGGACAGGTCACCCTCTGTAGACGCTCAGATCAGACTGAACTTTGACCTCTCACCCTGTGAGCTGACGTCCGGCAGCAGCTTGGCCAGAGGCATGTGAGGGTTGGACATGTCTGTGCGGATGAAGACCGGGATGACGCTGTTGAGTTCCTGTCGGTCCTCATCTCGCAGAACGGGGATGGACTCCAGGATCAGCTGCATCTGCTCCAGTTCATGAGCCCCTGAAACACCCACATCACATACCCGTACAACAGTTACATAAAGGCACCCGGACCCGTTTATGCAGGCCCATCAGGACCACAGAGTTCAGATCAGGGTCATTTTCAACAAACCACCGCCTGCAAACGTCAATAAATGACTTCTACCAGAAACGAGGACATCTGCAACGTCCATTAGCCCCTATTCAACAGCACTTCTGTTCTGGAATATTTCCCCTTTCTTCTGTTCTGTTATCTGGGTAAATTAAATGGACAGATGTGGACCTGGGGACATGCCCACATCCACCAGACAGATGTGGACCTGGGGACACGCCCACATCCACCAGCTGTTGGTACCTGAGGACACGCCCACATCCACCAGCTGTTGGTACCTGGGGACACGCCCACATCCACCAGCTGTTGGTACCTGGGGACACACCCAAATCCACCAGCTGTTGGTTCCTGGACTCTAGGACTGTATCCATGAGAACATTTGTGGAACGGTGTCAGACTCTGCAGAGGTGAACAACACCGATATGATCGGAGTATTTCAGACACAGTTCTACGTCCCACTGTCCACTGTGTCCACTGGCCCCTTTGATTGGTGAAGGCAGGTCCACTGTGTAATCGTTCACCTGTCTCACCTCAGTTGTAAAAGTCCACCTGTCTCACCTCTGTTGTAACAGTTCACCTGTCTCACCTCTGTTGTAACAGTCCACCTGTCTCACCTCAGTTGTAAAAGTCCACCTGTCTCACCTCTGTTGTAACAGTCCACCTGTCTCACCTCTGTTGTAACAGTCCACCTGTCTCACCTCTGTTGTAAAGTCCACCTGTCTCACCTCTGTTGTAAAAGTCCACCTGTCTCACCTCTGTTGTAACAGTTCACCTGTCTCACCTCAGTTGTAAAAGTCCACCTGTCTCACCTCTGTTGTAACAGTCCACCTGTTGTAAAAGTCCACCTGTCTCACCTCTCTTGTAAAAGTCTACCTGTCTCACCTCTGTTGTAACAGTTCACCTGTCTCACCTCTGTTGTAAAAGTCCACCTGTTTCACCTCTGTTGTAACAGTCCACCTGTTGTAAAAGTCCACCTGTCTCACCTCTGTTATAACAGTCCACCTGTTGTAAAAGTCCACCTGTCTCACCTCTCTTGTAAAAGTCTACCTGTCTCACCTCTGTTGTAACAGTTCACCTGTCTCACCTCTGTTGTAAAAGTCCACCTGTTTCACCTCTGTTGTAACAGTCCACCTGTTGTAAAAGTCCACCTGTCTCACCTCTGTTGTAACAGTTCACCTGTCTCACCTCTGTTGTAAAAGTCCACATGTCTCACCTGCTCCTTTGTCTGTGGAAACCAGACAATGGAGGAAAAAGGTGGGATCACCATCTGATCTTTGACCTGGATCTGTGGAAAAGTGTCTAATAAAAGCCCAGTGTCTGAGCTGAAATACATACAGGTTTACAGACCGAATGTGTGTCCTTACACCTCCACCTCCCGTGTCCTTACACCTCTGCCCTCTGTGTTGTTACATCTCTGCCCTGCCCTCCGTGTCGTTACACCTCCGCCCTCTATGTTCCAGCCCCATTAACATCACCTGAGGTGCTTCTCCACCTCCACCCAGGTCTGACATACTGCAGCTGCAGTAAAATGCACATTAGACAATCAGCTGCATTTACCTGCAAATAAGGTTTTCCCTGTGAGCATCTCTGCAAAGATGCAGCCGGCGGCCCACATGTCGATGGCTTTGGTGTAGTTGTTGGGAGAGAGCAGAAGGCGAGGAGAGCGGTACCACTTGGTGACCAGACCCTCAGACAGATGACCCTGGGACAGAACACAGACACATGTGCACAGGTCAGTCAACAGGAGCCTTTACTATTAGTACAGTAGTACTGTGGAGTCTTTCCACAGGGAATACTTTACTTCAGGCTCTTCCTTACATTAGGCCCTTTTCCACTGCAGCAACTTTTGCACAAACTTTGAGCATTACCTGGAACTTTGAAAAACCCTGGTGCATTTCCATCTAAATTACCCAGGTAAAAATCTTTCCCTCGCCCCCAAACTTTCCCCGAAGAAGTTCCTGGTAGGGAGGAAGTACATTTCAGATGACCCAGAATTCTTGAAGGGTGGGGCTGTGTGCTGTAGAACACTGATTGATGGACTACACTTACAACGTTCCGTATTCCGTTCACCTGCCATTAAGCCACTATGTGGCAGCAAACATTAGTTTATTTCATTTCAACAATCTTTGTCTTTTGAAAATTTGGAAAATGGACCAAAAGAGAAGCTATGACAAGTGGACGGACAACGAGGGCCAGGCTCTTTTGAGCATATTTGCGGAGGAGGAAATTCAGAGGGACTTTGAATTGATGACACAAAAAGATCGAGTTTATGTAAAATTAGCCAACAAGCTGCTGGAGCTAAATGTAAGACTCACGCCTAGTCAGCCTGATTTTAATAAATTATCCTGAACTTGGGGTGCGATGGAAACGCAAAGCACACAGATTACCAGGAATTCTTTTACCCCGGTAAATAAATTCCTGGTAATAAAAGTTCCTGGTGTTACGGCTGGGAAAGGGCCTATTTATGAAGCTTAAGGGCAAAATAAAATACACTGAAGGCATTTTCTACATACAACACTTTCTTTAGCATATTGTGTTTCTCAGCTTTTTGCAAATGTTTTTGCTTACACGATCCTGCTGACTTTGCTTTGTATTGCAGGGGGATCCACAAAACCCACACTGATACGCCCAAGTCCTGACAACACCTGGTGAAATCCCTCAATTATTTAAAAAAGATAAACATTTACACATTATGCCTGTTACTTATAATGTTCTTGCTCATCAAGAGCCATTTTCTAAATACTATTTCAACCATTATATAAGGCTGACACTGAGAAAAGCATACCAATATTGTAATTTTGGCATAATCAATACCATACTAACTGTAAAAATGCAGAATTTGAAGATATTGAGGGAACATTTTGGGTTGACAGCCTGGTTACAGCAGAATAAAATTCATACTGAGTAAAATAATTGCTATGTGCTTTAGATGAAGTAATAAAGGGCCAATATGTGAGTGACGTTTATGTTCCGATGAGAACTGTTGATGAGGTCCCACCGAGGACACAGGTTCAAACCTCACTGCCTCTAGTGGTGGATCTCAGGTGACTGGTATTAAAGATCGATGGCATATCCTTGGCAGATCTGTGCAGGTCACAGATCTGCCTGTGACCCAGTACACAGACAAAGACCCAGGAGTAAACGGTGGACTGGGGGTGGGGGGTGGTGGTGGTGGGGGGGGGGGGTCAGACACGTGCAGGCCCTGTCAGCAGTCTGAGAGCAGAATAATCCTCTGGTACAACACAGACACAGCCGTGACACCACTCAGCTGTCAGCTGATACTCAGAGAGGACACCGACCACAAAGGAAACTGACCTGTGTGGGGCGTTGGGGGTGGGGAGAGGAGGGGAAGCCATAACCTCACCACCACCACGTCTCATTCACTGGTAGTTTGTGGTGAGACTAAAATGGCCTCCTTAACTGAGCCAGGCTCCTGTTTCTGCCCTAATTTGGATGCAGATATTTCATGTCGCACTATCCTAAATAGTATCACTGCTCTACCCAACCTGGGTTTGATGGACCTGAAAACAACAAGCAATGCTAATGCTTACTATGTCAAATCAGTCGGGCTTTCTGGTTTCAGAGGTGGACTTTTGGTGCTGAATGAAAGTTGATGAAGCCATACAACTAACTGTGATTATTTGGAAGTATTTGTAAAAATACACAAGATCAGAGAGCATAGTAATTGTATGTCACAGTAGAGTTCCCAATGGAACAGCCTGCTGCCTTGATGGTCAAGTTAATTCTATGTTATTCTAATGGTACATTGGATGTCTGTCTATTAGAACATTGGTACGATGGAATTCAGTCAATAGAAAAAACAAGAGAGCCCAATTATACTAACACAAAGGTAAGAAAATTCAACCATCAAGTTCTGTGTTCTAAAAGCCAAAATTTAGAAGAAAAAACTGAAATATAGTGTGCGGACAAAGTAAAGAAATAATATGCAACACAATAACTCTAGTTTTTAATGGCCCTGCTATAGCCAAAAACCCTTTTCTGTGTAATTAACTAATCCTTTTCGGAGTCTTTCACCAGGGATTAAACAGGTCAGTGTTTGGTAATACAACAGCAGGTCAGCCATACTAAGGCTGCACAGCTCCACCTCTCACAAAGTACAATCAGTCATGTACAAGAGGGTTTGTTTTGGATTAGGCTTTACTGAGCACTGCACCATTGCATAAGGACATTTCTATGTAGAACAGGCTTGAAGTGAAGGAACACGCTTGTGTTTGCCTATGAGTTGGGGGGCATTTAGTGTACGAGGTCAGTGCTGAAGTGCTTGTACTTTTATTTCTCAGATTTCTAAGTAGGCCACTCATCACAAAGACAGAGGAACCGCACATCAAGTCTTTCAAGGATCCACCATTTGGTGAAAACCTGAACCACCTGATTTAGATCACAACAGCCTGACATTTAATGAGTCATTACCGGCTGCAGTTAGTCACAGCGACCTTTGGCGGCTCTGAACAGTAAAGGTGGTTGGTGAGTCCATGAGATCAGTTCTGGGATAAAGCCAGGACACTGCATAGCAGGTTTTGGATTTGTCTTTTACTGGCACTGAGCTATTTCAACCATAACCTACACATTGATAACTATCTGCAGCTATAAATAGATATAAATGGAGCTCCACTGCAGCCTCACAACATTTCAGATATATGGACATTATTAATAGATAAGGTATTTCAATCTGGTGTCTCTGATCATGTGTCACAAGTCCTTCTACGAGTGAGACCTTAGCATTAGCAAAAACAACAGTGTGTTCAACAACGGTACCACCTTTAGGCTTAGAACAGACGTGCAGCCACATCTTTGAATTTCATTACATTTTAATCTGACTCTCCGGCATTTTCCTTGTTGATCTTTTCAAGTGTGGTGCAGACAGGCCTGTTGTTGGCTGAATAACTGGGTCAAATGTATGTCTGTTCTTGTGGTTGGAGGCTTAGAGAAGACAGAAGGGCATCTGTGAACCCTTTATGTCCCTCTTTTTTAATATAAGATCCCTGAAAATATCCATGTCATCTCGACAGTATCACAAGTTCCTTAATGTTGTCCTGACCTGAGGGTCAACCCACAAATCCTTCAACAGTTCATGAAATATGAACGTGCAGTCTCATTGTCTTTATTGATAACCTTCTTTCAAAGACAAACCAGTTGAACACGTGTCACCACACTGAGCAGATATGATACCATTTAACTCAGTCCACACATTTTTCACTACATTATCCTTGAAATATTTACAGTGAGTGACCACTTCAGAGATGTCAGCACCACCACAACACAAGTGCCATTGTGTCATAATCTGTAAAGAGCATTAATGGACATCAGAGGCAAAACCAAATGGGACAAACATGTGAGAACTCTGTTTGAAAAACAAGGGCTGACTGAAGGCTGTTCAAGTGAATATTCTCATATAACTGGGGCGGCTGTGGCTCAGTTAGTAGAGCGGGTCATCCTTAGACAGAAGGGTCGGTGGTTCGAATCCTGGCTCTGTCTGTCCACATGTCGAAGTAGGGCTGCACGATTAATCGATTTTAAATCGAAATCAGATTTTTTAATTAGGACGATTTTTAAAAAAGGGAAATCGTAAAATCGATTTCATCCCTCTCGTGTCTGCGGGCCGCGAGCTTGCGGGCTCCCGTAGGCTCCTCCTTCTATCAGTGACAGCAGTCTGTCACAGAAGTCCGTGTAATGACCGGACTTTAAATGTGTTAATGAGCCCGCAGTACTTATAGCAATGTAAGCCGTGGCTTCATGCACGGATCCCGCAACTGAAATAGAACTACATGCGGATCACTCATCTTCCGTTGTCCCGGATCCGTACCGTACTGTCTTCTTCCGAACCGGGTCCGGGTCTCGGGGTCATCAGCCTCAGCAGAGGAGCCCAGACAGCCCTGTGCCCACACACATCCACCAGCTCCACAGATATAACCCCTCCAGTGTGTCCTGGGTCGGTCTGTTCCACGCAGATCCCCCAATTTAAATAGAACCGCATGTGGATCACTCATATTAACGTGATCCACGCACACACGCACGACTGAAGCCTGTCACTGACTTATATTGGTATCACTTCTGTGGGCCCAGATACCCAGAAAAAAAATAATAAAAATAATAATAATAATAATAAATAAATATTTGTTTTTAATAATTAATTTAGTCCTCTTACTTGCTAAATTTTTCATTCACAAATGTAAGTTCTGTAACACAAAACCAAATATTATTTATTTTTTGAAAGATGTTGAACTTTATTTAAAAGCTGTTAGATAAATCTGGAAACAAAAAGGCAGGTATAAAAAAGGTATAAAAAACATAAGTATTTGCTCTGATTTGGACATTGTATTATAGTGTAATCCCCCTGGCAAACTTATGTTATTTTCTTGTTGTATACATTGTTTGTATACTCTACTTCATTCAATAAAGATTTAATTAAGAAAAAATAAACTTCTTTCGGTTCATCACGTGATACCATCACAGATTTGAGGTCAGAGCAGTGCCTTGCATTGTTGGCTGCTCACAAAAACAACATGCTGACTTCTGTTGTCTTTTGTAGTTTTACCCAAAAATCGAAATCAAAATCGAAAATCGAATTTTTAGAGGAAAAAAAAAAAAAAATCGGGATTTTTTTTTTTGCCAAAATCGTGCAGCCCTATGTCGAAGTGTCCTTGGGCAAGACACTGAACCCTAAATTGCTCCCAGTAGAGCCTGGCAGCGCCTTGCATGGCAGCAGCTGCCTACTGGTGTGTGTGTGTGTGTGTATGTGAATGGGTGAATGTGAGGAACTGTAAAGCGCTTTGAAGGTGTAGAAAATGTGCTACATAAGTTCAGTCCATTTACCCCTGAATGCAGATGAACTACACGTCAAAATGAAAACAGGCTTTTCACCAGTTTCAAATAAGGTTGAAGTGAGAGCTCCAACAACTGAACAAAGCCGTGGCAGGAAAAAGGAAGAGGTTCAGGTTAGCAGAGTCTGGATGCCTCTAAGTGAATGCTTGTCATTCTTGATCCTGAGCCACCTTAAGGGCTGGCTCTCAAGGTTTAGACAGACATAGGCCTTATATTCCCACCACAGCATTTACTAGAACCCCAGCATTTAAGATGACAATTGTAAGACAAAGCCAAGAAAGAATAATAATTAGAATAATTCAAGTCCAGTAATTTAACACAAAAAAAGCAATATGTGAGGATAAGGTGGTGATAAATGCCTCACAGTCTTCATGAGAGCTCAGTCAATCTAACTTTATTTATATAAATCATTACATATGTTATCTGATGACATTTTACATATAGAGACTCTGCTGCTGCATGAATCTAGAGAGCATGCTACTGAAATTGCACCAGAAAGGGAGAATCATAGAGCGCTTCTTTATTTAGACCAGACGTTATTCAACGAACATGCCCAGTGACACCCAGCTGCTTTGGCACACCCAGTACACCACAGACACACACCCACTGGAAGGGCAAATGTGTCCACAGACACTCGACACAACAGTGAACACAAAGAAAAACAATGGTTTCTGACATTTCCACATTTCACCAGGTACTCAAGTGAGGACAACGGGGCAACGAGTTCATCTTTAAACAAGCTCAATCTGGTCTAAGGCACCTCTTCTACTCATGTGGGATTAGGTCAGAGATGTGGGAAAAACACTGCCATACAAATGTTCTTATCAGTCAAATGTCAAATCATTCATTCTTTCAAGATTAAAAGCTGATTTTTGGTCCCGAGTTCAAGAGGCAAGATGGATATTTTTGGATTTAAATAAATAAACAAGAGGACAAGAACAAAGAAGAAACCAAGTAGGGCTGCAACTAATGAGAATCTTAATAATTGATTAATCTGTAGATTATTTTAATAACTAATCGAATCATCAGATGAACACAAAAGACTCAATTCTCAAAGATCAGTATTTAACCCACAGCAGTATAGTCTGCAGACAAGTCACTAACAATCCCTGCAGTGGTTTCAGGTTTAGTTAGCAGCTCTAGCCTGCTACCTAGACCTGTTATGGTCAGAGACTAGTCAAATACAGTCTTTATCTAGCTCAGGTTCTAGGATATCAAACTAGTGTTGGATGGATTAGTTCAGTAAACGATAGGTAACGTTAGTCTGGTGGTCTGATAAACAGACATGCATGCAAACGGTAGAATTATGACAGTAGTGTCTAACTAGCTAGCGGGCTAAAGTAATCACGACATGTAGACTATTTTAAGCTAATGTTTACATTATCTTCCCAGCGCCATGACAGCCCCGTTTGGCCCAAACGTAGTGCACCGTGGGATTTTGGCCAATTTTCCCCCCTATTCAAGTTTTGTTTCATAAATGGTGCAGTACGTTTGGTCCAAACAGGACTGCCGCCGCCACTGCCAACAGAATGTAAAGCTAGCTTTAATAATCTGGTTGGTCATCCGAAGCCTCAGCCATGCTGCTCTGTGTTTTCCTCTGTTACACAGAGTGCATATGCCTCAATAATAACGTGATCAACACCCAACAAATCAACTGATGAGTTTGTTGCCAACTCTTTAAGAATTGATTTGGATCAATTTATAATCAATTCATTGTTGCGGCACTAAAACAAATATGCAACCAGATGGAGGCAATAAGATCCAATGCAAATGATGAAAGCCCCATAATAAGAACAAACTGTTGTAGAAGGTGTAACAGGTAATGAGACTATTTAAACCAAGCAGCTTTAAAATCCACACTTTGGATGAGAACAAACTGCTTGTATAGAGGGGAAAGGCCTGATGTCAGTCAGTGAACTGTGTGACACACTCATTTCTTTCCAGAAACTGCGAGGCCTCCCCTTCCTCTTAATGCAGACAGACCTATTGTCTCAGTCTGACAGATGACTCATGTCAAACCCAAACATCAGAACATCAGTGATGATGGAAGTGTCGGCCTTAGAGTGGGCTGTGGATTCCAGTACATCCAGTAGATCCCATATGAATGAGGATGTTCCTGCCAAAGGGATCACATCACGTGAGTTCACTTCAGTCCCACACAAGACTAATCTGAGACACGTGTAAACATCTGACTGCGTTTGTGCTTTACAGAGATCCAGACGCTCGAAGATTTCCACAGGTCACACAACCATATGGCCTCCACTAGTGTTTCCTCATCCCTTTATACAGTGACCAACACTGGGGCCATGGTGTCTTTACAGCTGGTGTCCACACTGATACCACACACTCCTATTCACACATGGAAATACACTTTCACACCGTGTGAAATGTTTATGTTCAACACTTGTATGTGTCTACATACATACATACATACACACACACACACACACACATATATATGGAGAGAGAGAGAGAGAGAGAGAGAGAGAGAGAGAGAGAGAGAGAGAGAGTTCATTTTGATATAATAAGGTGCTTTTCAGTCAAGCTTCATTTATTACAGCATTTGGAAAGCTCATAGTTGGATTCTGTTAATCTTATATTTTAAGTGCATGTGCCCTGTCATTCAAAACTAGGCTATTCAGCTGATAATTACAGTAAATGACTTACGGCATGTTTATAAATGTCCATTAATGAGCACTGTGCATGCTCATCAATGCTATAATCCAGTGAGCGTCTGGTTGTAGTGACACAGAGGAGGAGACTGGCTAAATGTATAAACCTCCGATAACCAACCTGACACTACTGCAGGTTTGGAGACACACACACACACACACACCCACACACCTTACTACTATCACAGACTATTTCCCTACAGTTATGATTACCCAGCAGTCTTATAGTGACACAGACAGACGGGCGGGGGGGGGGGGGGGGCGGTGCGTACTCAAAGCTAAGCTGGTTAAAGCTAATGGCTAAACATTCCCTTCATAGCACTTCCACTTATTGTGTTCATATTTTGGGACTTTCAGTCCATGCCTTGGGTTGTGATGTTTATTCCAACTTTGGCCAAATCTGCTGCCTGAACTTACCGTCACCTAAGCCTGTACGACTGGTTCAGGGCAGCTTCTATCTCGTCCGTGTGTCTGCCCTGTTTTCACACACACACAGTGCACGCAGACCTTCCACTGTTGATTGGAAAGCCGGCTGCATCAGAGCCAAAATAACCCCATTTAAGTTTGATCCATCACACCGGCCGTCGGACACTTCAAAAAGCCAATAATGATCAATAGGTCAACCCCTAGTTTCTTTTGTCAACATTTTGTATCAGCTGTGGCCCGAATGGGCCAGTTAATTTGGAATTCTTGTGGCCCATACTGGTCCGTATGCTGCAAAAACTGTGGCAGGCCATCGGACCAGTGCCAATGTCAAGCCGATGTGACTTGAAAGCCCCCCATCCCCGCCTGTACAAGGCAGCCTCCCACAACTTCTGGTCTGCGTTTTTGGGAGGGCCGGAGGTACCGCTGGCGCAATGCCACGGCACAATCCCTGCCGCCACACACCACAAAAAAAAAAAATCATCACCATTGCATTGGAATTATTATACATATGTATAATATATAACGGGGGGGGACAAATGTCCTGCCCCCTCACATGAAAGTTTGCAAAGATTCAGGAGGTACAAAAAAGGTGACCTTCACAACAGCGGGAGATGTAGAGTAATTAGTAACGCTGTTAAGTTTCACTTTCACTTCCACACCACCCCATATGAACCAACCCCCCCCCCCCCATTATAAGTATTACAAGTACGACAGAAACCGGTCAACGACCCCTCCCCCATTATAAGTATTATAATTAGTATGGAAACTGACTGAAGATACACCCCACACACACACCGCCGCACCAAGAGATCAATTCCACAGGAAACACTGCATATATACACACACACAAAATTTCTCCTGAGAAGAGTAGTGCGACATTACCACAAGGACCCACATCCTGTCATGTTGACTTCCTGCTATGAACCTGCTCACCCGAGGGAGCGGCAAATCACAGGGCAACAAACATCACGTGTCAAACACACACACAGAGTAAATGTTTTGTTTACTGATCTACCCTGATCTAGCGATGCAACATTCCACTCTTATCCACATACGACTCACATTAAAGCAGGACCAGACCAGACACCAGTCCTACCTTGTGGGAGTAGTGGGGGTCCATGATGCGGGCCAAACCAAAGTCCCCAATTTTGAGAACCAGATCTTCTGTGTTGACAAACAGGTTGGCAGGTTTTAGGTCCCGGTGCAGCACGTTGGCAGAATGGATGTACTTCAGGCCCCTGAGGAGCTGGTACATGAAGAGCCGGGCATGGCCTTCAGACAGGAGGCCCTTCTCCAACAGCTGACACAGGTCCGTCTCCATGTACTCCTGCACAATGTAGACCGAGTTGACCTCTGTGAGGGACACCACGTCTTCTGTTAGCCTACGACCATTCGGGCCCAGAGTCTCAAACACCTGCAGGACAAAACATCCAAACCATACATTAGCGTTGTCATATTTTACATACATTACCCACCCCCACACCCCCAAAGTTTCTTCCATACCTTAACGATGTTATCATGATCAAGACGTCTGATGATCTTGATTTCGCGGAGGGCGTGCTTTACACTCTGGGGGTCAGTCAAGATGATTTTCTTCACAGCTACACGTTTGTCACAATCTGTGTCAACTGCTGAGAATACTAGTCCGTTTCCTCCATAGCCCAGAGGCTTCAAGTCCATGTAGCGAGAACCCAGGTCAAAGCCATGAATGTTCATCAGGGACTCAAACTTCTCTGCCATCGTAACTACTACGGTCTAAACACCAGACTCTGTTGTGTATGTGTTGTCTGGCCTGTCTGAAGTCCAATCTGAGCACCAACAGTCCAGTTGTTCCTGAACCAGACCGAACCAGCTGACCCCGGTACAGTTAACTACAAAGTCCCCCTAGGTGGCCTTTGCTGTCAATGATGGGGCTCTAATGTCTGAACAAAGTGTTTTTCCATGATGACTGAGGACAGTAAAGTGGGAAAAAAAGTCCTCAGTTTGTGGCTGAGCAGTTCTTGGTGATAAGTGTTACTATAGACTGCAATGGAATGAACTTTGAGGCCAATTCAAAAGCTAAACTATGTTAAACAGTAAAAGTGTGTCGTTGCATCCTCACAGTGCAGATACATTCAGTGTATGACTGGTCCTGAGCAGCATATGAAATGTACCAATATGCACTATTTTTTTTTTGTTCCTTTTCTTATTTGTCTGTCTGTATAGTTTTCCTCTTGGGTCACCTGATCTAGAGAGTTGAAATGAATCTGGTCTTCAAAATAAGTTCTCAGCCTTATTGATCAGGTGGCTCCAGCTCGCCACAGTCACAATCAAAACTATCCTCCATTTTAGTAGAGTATAACCTGAAAGAAACAGAGAAAGACAGAATGACAACATGCAACAATGCTCCTACTTTCAGAGGTTCCAATGCACAGGTGCAGCCCCACAGCTCAACTCTTAGAAAATCAATGTGACGGAACATCTTACCAACTTGTTCACTATTGGAATTCTTCAGCATGTTTTAGATTTCTCTGTTTTGTTTCTTCTTTTTTTTCTAATTTAAATGATGACTTTTGCAGAGTTAACTTAGCCAGACCCTGGTAACTTTGGTTTTAAATGACAGAAAACTAATTATGGTAGGCAACAAGATGAAAATAACATTAACAAAAACATTAGTAAGGAGAATAAAACTCACATGAACTCCGAGTTTGTGATATACTTCTGGTGTTGGTCATTTTCTTTGCATACATTTATCGTTACAATCATTATGTTCGTCTCGTTGTAAATAATTAAAGCTGAGAATAATGGTCTGGCTTCTCCCAAAACGATTTTAGATTTAACACGTAGTCTGCAATTTTATTTTCGCTAATAAATCCAAGAGAATTAGACCAACTTGTGTTTTTCTTCAACGATATGAAAACACCATAAAAGGACGGTTAATTCTATTTTTTCTACGAAATATAGTCATGATGAAAATGTTTTGAGTAGAGCTGTAGACCGAGTAAAAACAGTCATTTAACGGATTGAAACGTGGTGAGGATAATGGAAGACAACCCCTCCCCCGCCCGGCCCAGGCGCTAGCTAGTCCGGTTCCACAGTATCGACTATATAACGGCATAAGCCCCGGGGTAAAGACTGGCCATAATACCGAGGGTGTTCACATACAGTACATGATTATATGACAGTGCGTATATTCAAACGGACTGGATGCCTACATTCTAGTGGCTGTGCTGCCTCACCGTACCCGCGGTTTGTCTGCTGGGAAAAACCCTGTAATGGAAGAACAACGGGAAGACGCTATAGTCGGCTCGGATCATAATTCGTCTAACGACCCCAACCACTCGACAACACCTACATTTACCACACTATCGATAGAAAACACACATTCATACTACGCTTGACGCGAACATATTAAGTATAACGTCGTAAAGAATCCCGTCGATAACGTGAACAAAGGAGTCGTTGCTGGCTAAAGCTACTGACTACGGCTAAAGCTAACGACTACGGCTAATGCTAACGACTACGGCTAATGCTACTGACTACGTGGTACAGGTTTCCAAGCACTACAGCAGTACAAAGCCGATGAGGGTTAAACCACTAAAAACACCGCAAACGTATATGTAGACTACATTGTAAATGTAAATAATGTTGATACATAGGGGTTACTTACTATTCGTCGCATTAGTTTCGTGCGATGTTTAATTTATCAAACCCGGTTAGGGCTTGATGGCGATCCGTTCCCTGAACACTACGGATCTGTTGCAATCGCCATTGACGGTGGGCGGGGCTACAAACTGTACATTGACGTCACGATGTACGTTTAGTGTCCATGGGAAATACTAACACCACACTGACGCCCCTTTAGAACTTTGAATTTTTTTTTTTTTTTTTTTTTTTTTTTTAGAACTTTGGCTTAAGGACTCCTGTGTTTCGTCATCTGACTGACTTTATGACTGTGAAAATGCACATTTAGGGCTAAAGGTTAGTGTTAGCTTGGATAGGCTACTTCCCTGAGTGGTGCTAACTTTACTAGGTCATTCATTCTGTCATTGGACTGGACAGGTATGGACACAGACAATGGACCATTAGAGTTTAACTATTGGAGGACTGTGGTCCAGTCAGAAAACAGTGTTTATCTGTGAACACTGTGTGTCTGCCATGTTTAAATGTATTTCATATATATGTCTTTAATTCTTAATTCTCAGTATGTTTAAATGTATTTCATATATACATCTTTAATTCTCCTTAATTCTTAGTATGTTTAAATGGATTTCATATATGTCTTTAATTAACCTTAATTCTCAGTGTTTTTAAATGTATTTCATATATGTCTTTAATTCTCCTTAATTCCCAGTATGTTTAAATGTATTTGATATATATATATATGCCTTTAATTCTCCTTAATTCTCAGTATGTTTAACTATATTTCATATATACGTCTTTAATTCTCAATATGTTTGAATGTATTTCATATAGAAGTCTTTAATTAACTTTAATTCTCAGTATGTTTAAATGTATTTCATATATACGCCTTTAATTCTCCTTAATTCTCAGTATGCTTAAATATATTTCATATATATATATATATATATATATATATATATATATATATATATATATATATATATATATATATATATATATCCATCCATTTCCTTCCGCTTATCCGGGGCAGGGTCGCGGGGGTAACAGTCTTACCAGGGACGCCCAGACTTCCCTCTCCCCAGACACCTCCTCCAGCTCTTCCGGGGGGACCCCGAGGCGTTCCCAGGCCAGCCGAGAGACATAGTCTCTCCAACGTGTCCTGGGTCTTCCCCGAGGTCTCCTCCCGGTGGGACATGCCCGGAACACCTCCCCAGGGAGGCGTCCAGGAGGCATCCGAAACAGATGCCCGAGCCACCTCAGCTGGCCCCTCTCGACGCGGAGGAGCAGCGGCTCTACTCCGAGCTCCTCCCTGGTGACTGAGCTCCTCACCCTATCCCTAAGGGTGCGCCCAGCCACCCTGCGGAGGAAACTCATTTCGACCGCTTGTATCCGGGATCTTGTCCTTTCGGTCATGACCCAAAGCTCATGACCATAGGTGAGGGTAGGAACGTAGATTGACCGGTAAATCGAGAGCTTCGCCTCTCCGCTCAGCTCCTTCTTTACCACAACCGACCGATACAGCGACTGCATCACTGCAGACGCTGCACCGATCCGTCTGTCAATCTCATGCTCCATCCTTCCCTCACTCGTGAACAAGACCCCAAGATACTTAAACTCCTCCACTTGGGGCAAAGACTCCCCACCGACCCGGAGAGGGTCGGAGAGGGTATATATATATATATATATATATATATATATATATATATATATATATATATACATATAATATACACACACAAATATACATATATATGCCTTTAATTAACCTTAATTCTCAGTATGTTTAAAAGTATCTCATACATATGTCTTTAATTCTCCTTAATTCTCAGTATGTTTAAATGTATTTCATAAATATGTCTTTAATTCTCCTTAATTCTCAGTATGTTTAAATGTATTTCATATAAATCCTCTCAGGTTTGATAAACTCACACATGTTCCTGTTTGTGTTTCAGACTCTGCTTCTCAGACAGGATTATTACAGCATTATTATTGTTACAGTCTCGATTGGAGCTAGTCCTGATGACATCACACACACACAGCTGACATCAGGTCTGACGACCCCCCCCCCACACACACACACACACATATATCTGAGCGAGGTTAGATTTATGACATCACACACACACAGTTGACATCAGGTCTGACACCCCACACACACACACATACGTCTGAGCAGGGTTAGATTGAACCAACAGATCCGTCCACTCTCTCCTGTCTAGTGTCCAAACACAACAGCCTTTGTCCGTCACACAGTGTCTATTATATAACAGCAGAGTGGGAAAACCCTGACCCCTGACCCTAAGCCTGACCCCTGACCCTAACCCTGACCCCTAACTCTGACCCTAACCCTGACCCCCTGACCCTAACCCTGACTGACCCCTAACCCTAACCCTGACCAGATGGTGGAATGTGTCCTCCATCATGTCCAGACCAATAGATGACCTCCTTCTTCTTCTCCATTATCTCTCCTTCTGCCTCTAAAACATCATGTCTTCTTCAGACTCACTGGCTTAGGGTTAGTTACTCCACTGGGTTAGTTTAGTTCCACTGGGTTAGGGTTAGGGTTAGGGTTAGTTTAGTTCCACTTACCGTCATGATCCACAGACCGCTGCCCCCACATGGTCCCAGAGTTCACATTCCACTGAGCAGTCAGGGGTCCATCCAACACATCCATGAGTCCAGACCAGATCTGAACCCACTGGAGTCCAGCACAGACCAGATCTGAACCCACTGGAGTCCACTTCCAGCTGGACCTTTGTGTGTCTGTGTGTGTTTGTGTGTGTGTTTCAGAGCTCAGACGCTTTATATAAGAGTCCAGGACAAAGAGGGAGGAGCCTGTTCTGTCAGCACTGTAGACCTGTACACTGTACTGACACACACACACACACACATATAAACACAGAGAGAGAGAGAGACACACACACACATAAACACAGAGAGAGAGAGAGACACACACACACATAAACACAGAGAGAGACACACACACACAGACACACACATATGCACGCACACACACACACACACACAGAAAGACAGAGACACACACACACACACACACACACACACATACACACACAGACACACACACACAGACACACATACACATGTACATGCACACACACACACATACGCACATGCACACACACATCTCTGTTCACATGTAGACTGAAGAGAAGCAGTCAGTAACCCAATAAAACCAGTCGTGCCACCCATGTTGGGTTCCAGTCCTGGGTTTGGGAAGTCCAGGTGTTGATGGTGAGCGCAGGTACCAGAAACATACAAATTAAATAAGAACCCCATTAGAAGCTGTACTCCATTAAACATTAATGGGGTGGAGCTTTAAGGATTGTACCATAAACATACAAATATCAGACACATTAATGGGGTGGAGCTTTAAGGATTGTACCATAAACATACAAATATCAGACACATTAATGGGGTGGAGCTTTAAGGATTGTACCATAAACATACAAATATCAGACATATTAATGGGGTGGAGCTTTAAGGATTGTACATACAAATATCAGACACATTAATGGGGTGGAGCTTAAAGGTTTGTACTATAAACATACAAATATCAGACACATTAATGGGGTGGAGCTTTAAGGATTGTACCATAAACATACAAATATCAGACACATTAATGGGGTGGAGCTTTAAGGATTGTACCATAAACATACAAATATCAGACACATTAATGGGGTGGAGCTTTAAGGATTGTACCATAAACATACAAATATCAGACACATTAATGGGGTGGAGCTTTAAGGATTGTACCATAAACATACAAATATCAGACACATTAATGGGGTGGAGCTTTAAGGATTGTACCATAAACATACAAATATCAGACACATTAATGGGGTGGAGCTTTAAGGATTGTACCATAAACATACAAATATCAGACATATTAATGGGGTGGAGCTTTAAGGATTGTACATACAAATATCAGACACATTAATGGGGTGGAGTTTTACGGTTTGTAGCATAAACATACAAATATCAGACACATTAATGGGGTGGAGTTTTACGGTTTGTAGCATAAACATACAAATATCAGACACATTAATGGGGTGGAGCTTTAAGGTTTGTACCTGCTGGTCCAGACTGACTGTTAACACCTGTGCAAGGTTGGCTTTTTTTATTTACTGAGACAAAGAACTTGGGATCTAAAAACTCCAGGGCTCAGTCTTTGGTCCTGCAGGTCTAACCCTAACCCAACCTAGTCCTGATGTTTAATGTTTATTGTTCTATTAGCAGAGGAAGGATTCAAAAACAATTTTGGATTAAGGATGTTACAGCTGTATATAGGTCCATATATCTACAGCTTTAGCCGATTATAGCTCTAGACTTGGTGACAGCGGCAGCAGGATCTGAAAACAAACTGGGGTGTGAACCATCCATTAAATCCCACAGGGTTGTTCCCATTGAAGGGCTCCTTTTCCTTGTGGTTCTTCTGGGTCCAAAGTGTGTGTTTGTAAAAGCAGACAGTTGAACGTATGCATGGTTCAGTTTTGCAGTGCTGTGTCATACTGTTTTTATTCTGGTTCAGTTCCTCAAATGAAATGATCAACCACCGTCTGTGAGTGTCAGCAGACGCTCTGGGTCGACTCTAGTCAGGGACGGACACTGTTTTCCCACATTAGTTGGACATTAATGGTTGGACAGGTTTGGACTGGAAGGAGACGTGTGCGTGTCCTTATGTTTGGTATGTCCACCCAGCGGCTGCAGGATGTGTGTTATGACAATATGGGAACACACAGATCAGCAAAGGAGGGTAAACCTGAGGAGACGGTGAGACTGGTTTAATGGGATTTATGAGAGGAGGAGAGACAGGTCAGCGTGTGTGTGTTTGTGTGTGTGTGTGTGTGTGTGTGTGTGCGTGTCTGTCTGTGATTCTGTGTGTGTGTGTGTCTGTCTGTCTGTGTATGTGTGTGTGTGGCTGTGTGTGTGTCTGTCTGTCTGTGAGCGTGTGTGTGTGTGTCTGTCTGTGTGTCATCTTTCTGTATTTTTACTCAGTTTACTCAGATCAGTGTAAACAGTAACAGTTAGAAATCAGTCCAGTATTTGATCAGCTCTTATTCATTTTTAATCCATTATCCTTCTGATCCTTTTTCTGTGTCCACAACACTTTGGTGGAGACTGTTGGACAAATGTGGAACAGCATTAACAAATACAAAACAGAATAAAAAAAAAAAAAACACATCTAGAACCTGTGGATCCACATGTAGAATCTGCGGATCCACATGGGTCAACGCACTAGTGGTATAATATTGTTGAGGGTTTGGTTTGGGTTCCATATCTAAAGTCCTCGTAATGTGACTCAGACTAATACAGAAAAAAGGGTCTGAAGAAGAAGTTGAACATGATTGGTTTGTCAACAGATCGTGTGACGACTGACGTCCTGTTCCGAATGCTCACAGCAGAACCATTCATTAACCACAGATTACATAAAGAGTTTTATGGAGCTGGGAGTACTTTGACCCATAAAGGTTCAGAACCACAGACCGTCTGCTCTTATATAAGAAGGTCTGAGTGGACCTTCACCCACAGGACACAGATCTGGACCCTCACCCACAGGACACAGATCTGGACCCTCACCCACAGGACACAGATCTGGGCCCTCACCCACAAGACACAGATCTGGACCCTCATCCACAGGACACAGATCTGGACCTTCACCCACTGGACACAGATCTGGACCTTCACCCACAGGACACAGATCTGGACCTTCACCCACAGGACACAGATCTGGACCTTCAGACACAGGACACAGATCTGGACCCTGACCCACAGGACACAGATCTGGACCTTCTGTCAGAACCATCTGACCAGCTTTGATTTACACCATTATCTGCATGACTGACCCAGAGCCACAGAGTGAGTGCGTTAATGCAGGAAAATATGCAGATGAAACACACACTAGTCTGTTTACAACAGGTGGGTTTCTGCTGTCTGTCTGTTAGTCCACAGGGTTAGGGTTAGCCGTTGGATGCCCCTGCACAACCTGAAGCTCCACTGGTCCACTGAAGGACAAAGCACCCAGATCCTGATGGCCACACCCCCTCCAATGAGCCACGCCTACAAAACCTCTCCAGTGGGATCTCCTTGTCATGTCAGTAACAGTGGAAGCATCAGGACCGTCTTGGTTCCATTTGTCCTCATCACAGAATCCAACTGTCCTCCACCTTCCACTGTCCCCTGTCTGGTGTCTCTGTCCACGTCCACATGGACAGTTCAGTGGTTTGGTTGAAGGACACCAGGCCTTTGCAGATGTTTGTGATTCTTAAAGTCCTTCTGTGACAGATGTGGTTTGATGGTTCTGATGGTTCTTGGGCTGCAGTCAGCACCAGGAACCGCCTTCATCTGGGTCCAGGATCGTTCCCTGTGTGGATGAACACCCAATGGGATCCTCCAGCTCAGTTCAAGGAGTGTGTGTGTGTGTGTGTGTGTGTGTATTATGTTCAGTTTGATGTGATTGTGTTTGTTTGTATGAGTCCACAGATTAAACCCAGCATTTGTTTGGATCCAGAACCTTTGACCCACAGTGTTTGTGCGTTGAACCAGTTCTTGAAACTCCAAACTCTGAGCTAAAGGTCGAAGATCTGAAAGAAGTGACCAATGGAATGTGGTTCAGACATAGACCCAGACCTGAGGATGGGGTTAGGGTTATGGTTACAAGAAACTGTGGATTGAATGAACACTGGTCCCTTCACATCCAAACCAATGACGTCCACATACACACGCACACATATGAATGAAACGTCGTGTTCAGACAGAGGCAGTAAAACCACTAAAACCATAAAGATTAGAAAACAAGGTCAAAGTCACACATGAACAGTGTTTGGAAAAAAACACATAAAAGCTGAATGATCACAACAAGAAGTCAAAGTCTGAAGCGTCACAGTGGGGGGGGGGGGGGGGGGGGGGTTGACTCTTCTACCGTTGGCTAAGTCTGAGTTTCCATTCTATTTGGATGTGAAACAGGATCAGGGACATCCTGTCTGTCTGTGTTGGACGTCCTGGACACATGTCCTGGTTGTTCTTTCGGGTCCATTTGTTGTCAATTATCTACATGGAATGTCAACACAGTGTGTTTTCACATAAACATCCCATAATATGCTCTGCTGGATTATAGACCCGCCCTCTGATCTGTCCTTCACAACTTTCCTTCAGCTGATCTGCATTAGAATCTGACAGGACTGACCCCAGACCCCCTAGGACCCCCCTAACCCTAAATGAGACCACAGGAGTACTGACTGTTCGGATGGACACCCACAGGCAGTCTGTCCACAGACACCAGGATTGGACACTCTGGACTGGACACCAGGACTGGACATTCTGGACTGGACACTCTGGACTGGACACCAGGACTGGACACTCTGGACTTGACACCAGGACCGGACACACCAGCTGAATGTACATTTCAACAGGTTTGACTCTGTCCTGACTCCGCCCCCCTCCAGACCAGCTCAGGATGGTGGTTCAGGTAGAGTCCAGACCAGCTCAGGGTGGTGGTTCTGGACCTGTTCAACCTGAGCCTCAGTCTGGACCCCACCCTGTGGAAGACCTCCTGTGTGGTTCCGGTTCCTAAAAAACCCCACCCCAGTGACCCGATTCACTACAGACCTGTCGCCTTGACCTGATGAAGACCATGGACAGGATGGTCCTGGTCCACCTCCACACCCAGGTGAGCTCTGAATGGACCCTCTGCAGGTCCTCTACTGTCCAGGCATCAGGATGGAGGACACCATCATCTACCTGCTGCACTAGGTCCTGGAGTCCTTTCTCACCTGGAGTCCTCCAGGATCAGGTCCTTTCTCACCTGGAGTCCTCCCGGACCACTTTGACACTCATGTTCTTGGACTTCTCCAATGCTTCCAACACCATTCAGCCGACGCTGCTGCAGGTGAAGATGGAGGAGGCAGGGGTGGACAAACATCACACACTTTGTCCACTGGTGTGAGTGGAACCACCTGCTTCAGAACACCAGGAAAACAAAGGAGACTGTGACTGACTTCCACAGGTGACCCCCCCCCCCCCCTTAAAGCTAACACTAACCCTCTGTCCTTGGCTGCCCACTAATACTAAAATTAACCCTCTGTCCAAGGCTGCCCACTAATGCTAACACTAGCCCTCTGTCCTAGGCTGCCTGCTAATGCTAACACTAACCCTCTGTCCTTGGCTGCCCACTAATACTAACATTAACCCTCTGTCCAAGGCTGCCCACTAATGCTAACACTAACCCTGTCCAAGGCTGCCCGCTAATGCTAACACTAACCCTCTGTCCTAGGCTGCCTGCTAATACTAACATTAACCCTCTGTCCAAGGCTGCCCACTAATGCTAACACTAACCCTGTCCAAGGCTGCCCGCTAATGCTAACACTAACCCTCTGTCCTAGGCTGCCTGCTAATACTAACATTAACCCTCTGTCCTAGGCTGCTTGCTAATGCTAACATTAACCCTCTGTCCTAGGTTGCCCGCTAATGCTAACACTAACCCTCTGTCCTAGGCCGCCTGCTAATACTAACATTAACCCTCTGTCCTAGGCTGCTTGCTAATGCTAACATTAACCCTCTGTCCTAGGTTGCCCGCTAATGCTAACACTAACCCTCTGTCCTAGGCCGCCTGCTAATGCTAACACTAACCCTCTGTCCTAGGCTGCTTGCTAATGCTAACATTAACCCTCTGTCCTAGGTTGCCCACTAATGCTAACACTAACCCTCTGTCCTAGGCTGCCCGCTAATGCTAACACTAACCCTCTGTCCTAGGATGCCCACTGGACTCCATCGAGGAAGTGGTGGGCAGATGGATGTTGGCAAAACTGACATCCATCACAGATAACCCCTCCCACCCCACTGATATCCATCATGGATAACCTCTCCCACCCCTGCCCCCCATAGAGGCCCTGAGCAGCTCCTTCAGCTCCAGACTTTTGCTGCATTTCCACTACGTGGAACCAGCTCGACTTACATCCACTGTAGGAGGAGCCATTCCACAGGTCACTCCTTCCACAGCCATCAGACTATACAACAGTTCACAGTGACACCCCCCACCCCCCCAGTATCACACCATGTACATGTGCACCCATTCACCCCAGTGTGAAGAGATAAAAGCAGTAAATATTATAAACAGAATTCACTAATGAAGCAGAAAATGATTCAGATGAAACATCTGAAAAATGTCAAACGTCACCAAGTTCAAACAGATGAAGGCGGAGTTCGAGTTACACAACATGTTTATTTCAGACACACAACACACATACACCTTAAGAAAATATACACAAAATATGGCTGCCGCTGCCGGTGTGTGTGTGCGTCTATGGGCTGATAAAAAAGTCGTCAGTTATTCATCGTCGTCTTCGTCCTCCTCCTCTTCGTCACTGATGACATACTTCTTTGCTTTCTTGGTGGACGTTTCCTCCTCATCCTCAGCCTTCCTCTTTTCTGGCCCCTCCCCTTCCTACATTCAACAGACAATAGGAGACATGAGGCCACGCCTACTGTCCTGTACTGACCCCTCCCCCTCCTACATTCAACAGACAATAGGAGACATGAGGCCACGCCTACTGTCCTGTACTGACCCCTCCCCCTCCTACATTCAACAGACAATAGGAGACCTGAGGCCACGCCCACTGTCCTGTCTGTCCTGAAGGCCTCAGGGTACAGCCCACAGTGCCCCCTATCTACACAGAGCCGTCTGACCCCTGGGACACACTCCCACATTTCTTAGGTCTATTTATTACAAAACGGCTTTGTTTATATTTCATCTCTGCTGAAAATAAAAATAATTATTCAATAAGATGGAAAATCAAACTGACTGATGGTCCACTGTGATTGGACGGTTTCTTTAATTCCACCACAAAAAAAAATTAAATCACAAACTGATCTGCTGTGAAAGTAAAGCGGGTCTAAGCCCATTACCATGGTTACAGTTACCTCGTCACTGTCCAGTTTCTTGGCCTTCATCAGCCTCTGGGCCTTAAAGTGGGTCTAAGCCTGTTACCATGGTTACAGTTACCTCGTCACTGTCCAGTTTCTTGGCCTTCATCAGCCTCTGGGCCTTAAAGTGGGTCTAAGTCTGTTACCATGGTTACAGTTACCTCGTCACTGTCCAGTTTCTTGGCCTTCATCAGCCTCTGGGCCTTAAAGTGGGTCTAACCCCATTACCATGGTTACAGTTACCTCGTCACTGTCCAGTTTCTTGGCCTTCATCAGCCTCTGGGCCTTGTCGTCGTCTGAACCTTCGTCGCTGTCAGATGAGTAGATCCTGGCTCGTTCCTCTGGATGGAAACAAGACGATGTTTATTCAGAACACAGGACACATACACCGTGTAAAGCTGAGCAGAGTGGGCATGTCCTCACCCCTCAGACCACCTCCCTTGTATTTGCTCTTGATGGCGGCCAGGCTGATGGCCTCCTCGCCCTCCTCCTCCTCATCATAGCGGTCTGGTTCTAGGTAACTGCTGCTCAGGCCGCGCTGGTGCTGCTTCTCCCTCATCCTCCTCTGCTGGGATTCTCTACGGATGGAGGCCCGCAGACGCTCCTCCTCTTTCTGAACACACAAAACACATTCAACTGTACCACATTCAACTGTTAGAATGTAAACCACATTCAACTGTTAGAATATAAACCACATTCAACTGTAAGAATATAAAACAGATTCAACTGTTAGAATATACACCATGTTCAACTGTTGGGTTAAGGTTAGCCTGTGTGTGTATATGCCTGTATGTAATATATATATATATATATATATATATATATATATATGAGAGTGTGTGTGTGTGTATATATGTTCCTATTCCATGCCCTTATACCTTGATCATTTCGTTGCGGTGTGACTCTGGGTCTCGTCCGGCCATGGGCAGGATCCGGATCTTCTGGGTCTTGGAACAGCGGTCAGCTAGGGACAGGGTCATCTTCCTGTGGGTGGCGCTGTCTGTGGAGTGGGGCCTGGAAAAACACACCAGCGCATGAAGAAAAGACATTGAACCAGCAGAACAGTGTTCCCTGACAGTTCCCTAAGTTCCTAGTGTGTGGTCTTTAAAGAGTCTGAGTTTATGTAAAGCATGTGAAGAAGCTGCTCAGCTGCTCATCTGTGGGAGGGGCTTCAGTCATGAACACAGGAAACACAAGTCCACCAAGTGTGGATTCAACAAACCACAGCAGGAACATGGCCCACAAGTGGAACTTCTAGAAGTTCACAGAATCACAAGTGTTCCCACATGTTTGTATATGTTCCCACCATCAGCACATCATAGTCTATCATTAAACATATGAGTCTGATGAGTCTGAGCCCCCTTTCCACTTGGACCTGTGGGTGTGGGCCCTTTGTCCACTTGGACTTGTGGGTGTGAGCCCTTTGTCCACTTGGACCTGTGGGTGTGAGCCCTTTGTCCACTTGAACCTGTGAGCCCTTTGCCCTTTGCCCTGCCTCCCCTAGTGGTGAAGAACATGTATGTTGAATTTGAAAAGCATCAGGTGAACGGTGTCCAAGAAATGGGACGGACTCGAAGGACGGACAGAAGGAAGGACGGATGAAATTCCTGGAATACCTCTGTAAAAAATGAGCAGTGACCAGAGCAGGCTGAGGCCAACTGATGTGGGCAGGTTTGACCTTTGACCCTATTCATTTCCATTTGTTTTGGGTTCAAATACTGAAATCTATTGAATTGTTCCAGCAGGTCCATCTGACTCAGATATTGTGGTCCTGTAGGACCCGCGCCCATCTGACTCAGATGTTGTGATCCTGTAGGAGCCTGTCCAGACCCAGGTCTAATCCTCATCAGAACTCTGTTGTGGTCCATCTGTCCTGTACTAAAGCTTCCCTGGTCCTACTGGTCCCATGTGGTTTGGAGAAAACAGAACATCCAGGTGGACTCTAAGAGGCTTACCCAGGTCTTAGTGGGACAACCCTGGAGCGCTTGGACCAGGTGATCCGCTAGAGAACATCTGTGAATGAAGGGTTCTATTGTGGTTGGAGTTAAGACCAGCCTGGAGCACATTTAATCTGATGCATGAACGCTGTCAGCGAGTCGGACACAGGACACGTATCCATGGAAACCACAGTGACGCTGTGGGAGTCTGAACAACAGAAGCTCATGAATATTACTATGAGTCTGTATCCATGGAAACCAGTTAGGTTTATGGGATGTAGAGCAGTGTCACCACTGTCATTCTCCTACGCAGCACAGAAAATAGAAGGTTTGGATGAACCAGTGTTCAGATGACACTGTTGGAGTCACTTCACAGTGTTCAGATGACACTGTGTTGGAGTTTTTTTTACTGTGTTTTGGTATCAATAGTCCCGCCTCCAGAAGCCTGGATAAAACACCAGAACTGGACCAGAACTGGACCAGCCCTAGAAGTTCTGTGGAAAAGGGGATACTGAACACAAAGAATTTTCATCCAAATATCAAAAACAATCTGAATATTTATGGCATTCTTAATCTGTCCAGTTACTTTGGAGGCTGTCCAAATGCAGGGACCATTTTTAGCGCAGCTGTAATTCCTAAATGTTTACTGCAGTATTTGTGTGAATTAAAGCTCAAAGTCCATGCATCAATAATATGTGGAGTGCAGGGCTCGTGACTGCGACTGAATTACGGTCGCATGCGCCTGAGAATTTCGATAGTGCGACTGTTTTTGAGATTACGATCGCACGGTGCGCCAATAAAAAAAATGAGCGAAAATTAATACGTGCGCCTAGAATAATGGCTGCAGAAGTAACTCGTCAGCTGAAAATAAACAAGTTCCACGCCCCGCTGACTGAAGCGGAAAATCTAGTCCCCGCCCCCTTGCGTGCGCAGGCGGCATAAACAAAGGGATCAAATAACTCCACCGACGTTTGAAACAATCTCCTGACTTCAGGCGTGGTGTAGACCACAGTGACTAAGGGTACGTTTACACGGCAACACTCCGCAAAGATTTCTCCTTTGCGTTATAAAATCATTCCGCGTTAAGACGCCGCCGCTATGATAACGATCTGCGTTAACATGAGTCCGCGAGGACGGCTGAATACGCTGTAGTGGCCATGCCAGACCAGTAGCTGGCGATGTAGAGCTGTAGTGAAACAGTGGTGGTAAAACAGGCGCCTGCGCACAAACAATTTCCGGTTTAGACAGCCTTTAAATGAGGAGAAGAAGAAGAAGAAGAAGAAGAAGAGGAGGAGGCGGACAACACTATTTACAAACAACAATGGCGAGTGGTCGTACAAAGACGCAGGACTTCTTTGTCTGGACAGACGAGCTGAGCACAGTTAGCAGCACGTATGTTGTTCTGAAACTGGCCATTGTTGTTGTGGTTGTTCCTTCTTTTTCTGCAGCTTTATTGTGTCATAGAGGCTGGCAAACCAGCTTGGAGGCACATTACCGCCACCAACTGGCCCGGAGTGGGTTAACTGGCGGTTCTTGGCTGCGCGCGCATGCGGTGACGTCATATTTTACCCCGGAACGCTCCGACTCGCGTTAACACGGAGCTGGAATGCGGAGCATATCGATAACGTTCCACCCTGGACCCTGGTATCAAAAGTTTCCGGATTCAGGCACTCTAGGCACCGTTTCCATGTTAACAGAAGGCTAATCCGCGATGAAATCTTCCCGGAGTCGACTGAAGCCGACGCCGTGTAAACGGCCCCTAAGGGCCTTTAGGCCATGAAATAAAAAATTTGGTTGTTGCAAATAATGGTGTGATTCGTCTTTCTTCTCCAAGAACCAACTAAAGTATATACCACACATTGACAATTGTTTTGCACCTGTGTCAATGTAAGCTTTTTCTTTCATACTCTATTCAAATACTTTATTCTAGGTTGTTAACATTGCTTAAATACATATAGGAATATT
The DNA here is from genome assembly GCF_902148855.1 of Sphaeramia orbicularis. NCBI lineage: Eukaryota > Metazoa > Chordata > Actinopteri > Kurtiformes > Apogonidae > Sphaeramia > Sphaeramia orbicularis. The sequence continues at coordinate 11,266,316 of NC_043959.1, read as the reverse complement.
ACTTGGTATGGCCAAGAGTTTTGCTTGTTCTCCAAATTTTTTATATAATAGTGGTGCGCCTAGATTTTAGCCTGTGCTCCTAACTTTTTAGGGTTAGGAGCACAGTGCTCCTAGGTCAAAAAGTTAATTTTGAGCCCTGGAGTGCTTCATTCCATTTCCACTGGGCTGATGTACAGAGGCTAAAGGACAACATGTGTGGATACTATTCTGGACTGGTCTATATTTACACACACAGCTGAAGAGAATCAGGAACACGATTAGAACTTTAATTTTCATCATGTAAAAAGATTATTAGACATTTAGATTTTTGAAAGTAAGGTTGAGTGTGAGGGCGTTACCTGAAGGTGAGCTTGGTTTTAAACACAGCCTGTCCCTGTAGTCCAGTACCCTGTCGGATGAACAGGTGGTTGTGGTCTCCCTGGAGAGGAGCTTTGTAAACATCGAACACTTCATTCCCCAAATGGAGGGACATGCTGCCACAACAAGGACAAAATGTCAAAGAGTGGACAATCCAGATCCTGGAGTTCAGAGAGTGGATGTGCACTCACCTCCCATCAGACCATTTCACAATGCGAGCGTTGCTCTCTCGTGTTTCATTTCCCTCCTCGTCTCTCTTGACTCTCCATCGAATAGTGTTCTCCACCTATGGGAGAAAAGGTTGAAACCCATCAGTGTAATGAACCTGAATCCTTCAACCCAGTCCCATCAGATCCAGGACTAGACCACACTGACCCAGTCCCATCAGATCCAGGGCTAGACCACACTGACACTGACCATCAGATCCAGGACTAGACCACACTGACACTGACCATCAGATCCAGGACTAGACCACACTGACACTGACCATCAGATCCAGGACCAGACCATACTGACACTGACCATCAGATCCAGGACTAGACCACACTGACACTGACCATCAGATCCAGGACCAGACCATACTGACACTGACCATCAGATCCAGGACTAGACCATACTGACACTGACCATCAGATCCGGGACTAGACCACAGTGACACTGACCATCAGATCCAGGACTAGACCACACTGACCATCAGATCCAGGACCAGACCACACTGACACTGGCTATCAGATCCAGGACTAGACCACACTGACACTGACCATCAGATCCAGGACTAGACCACACTGACACTGACCATCAGAGCCAGGATTAGACCACACTGACCATCAGATCCAGGACTAGACCACACTGAGACTGACCATCAGAGCCAGGATTAGACCACACTGACCATCAGATCCAGGACCAGACCACACTGACACTGACCATCAGATCCAGGACTAGACCACACTGACACTGACCATCAGATCCAGGACTATACCACACTGACACTGATCATCAGATCCAGGACTAGACCACACTGACACTGACCATCACATCCAGGACTAGACTGCACTGACCATCAGATCCAGGATTAGACCACACTGACACTGACCACAACAGACGTCAGGACTGGACTTCTGTTAAGTCTAATGGTTGATAATGGTGTCAAAGTTCAAGAAACCACTGGATAAAAATACTGAAAAAGAAAGCTGAAGAAACCAGAGGTTTATTTATGGTTTTAAATGAGTCGTTACAGATTCAAGTTCCCAGTTTGACCTGATCTAACCTTGGTCTGATTCAACATGAGTCACACTGAATCATTTAGTTTTTTATATGATGATATAAATGTCCTAAACTCTGCCCCAGTGATGGTCCTATATCACAGAAAAGCAGACAGATCCATACCTTCAGCTTGAGTCTGGTCCGTCCCTCTTCATCCAACATCTCCTCATCCTCAAACTCATCCTCATAGTACTGAGGGTCAAAGGGTCTGCAGATGAAAAAACATCCAAACAAGCACAACAGTCACAAACACTAAAGTGTACAGGTTTGAATTTCACAACACCATTCCCCAAAACAAAAGTGAAATAAAGGAGAGGAAACACTGGTTCCAACAGCCAGTCCAGACTGAAAAACACTCCCATGTGGTTTCTGTTTTTCAGTGGAGTCTCTTAGACTATGTTCACACAGCAGCTCTAATGCACAAGTCGGATATTTGGGTGAAATCCCATTTTTTTGTGTGTTGGTTCATATTCTACGTTAAATGTGACTTCTATCAGTTTTGAGTCTGAACTGAATGTGACCCTGAAGTGACCCACATGCACTAAAGAGGTCCTGAAGTGACCCACATGCACTAAAGAGGTCCTGAAAGGAATAGGAGACCACACAGACACACATTGTGTTTGTGGAAGGAACACTCCTGGGACGTAGAACTGGGATGTTTGTCGCATTTCAATGACGTAAAGGTCGGATAAATGTGACCTGGACGTTCAGACCGAAGTCACATTGGAAAATATCAGCTCTGGATCAGATATAGGACCACATATGAAAGTGGTCTGGGTGGGAATTAGGACCATTTATGAAAGTGGTCTGGGTCAGATTTGGGACCACATATGAAAGTGGTCTGGGTCAGATTTAGGACCACGTATGAAAGTGGTCTGGGTCAGATTTAGGACCACATATGAAAGTGGTCTGAGTGGGATTTAACAAAATCAGATTAGAGCTGTTCAAACTGTCTTTAACAGATCTGATACAGGTCACAAACCAATGTTAGTGATGTTTTTGATGTTGATATTATATATTAGAGCCCGACTGATTAATCAACATCGGGCAATAAGGAACCAAAGGATGAACTTTTTTGCTGCATGGACCTTCTATCGCTCGCTGATACTGATCACTACTGATGTTGAGGATGTGATAGATGTTACAGATGTTATAAATATGACAGATGTTACAGATGTGATAGATGTTACGGATGTTATAGATGTTACAGATGTTATAGATGGTACTGATGTGATAGATCTTACAGGTGTTATAGATGTTACAGATGTTGTAGATGTTACAGATGTTGTAGATGTTATTCCTGTCCTATGACCACCTGTCTGAGCCATTCCACCCTGGGAACAGCTCCACCTGTCTGAGCTACTCCTAGGGTGGTTCAGATCAGACAGGTGGTTCAGATCAGACCATATGTGAGGCCACTCCTTCACAAAGCCAGTGCTCTGCTGTGTTTTCTGGGTTTTTTGTGGTTCAGTGGTATTTGTGTTTAAACGGCTGAATGTCTGCTCTGTCAGAACCTTCAGACGTGTGCTTTGAATGCAGCTGTTTGGATAGTTACAGGGAATGTCCTCAGGTGTGTGCAGTACTGTATTAGTGTTAGGAGGATGGTGGCTGCGCTGACATATGTACATGTGAATCAGTGTGCAGTTCTGAGGGTCTGACCTGGGCTCCACTGACAGGAAGTTGGGCAGCTTGACAAAGTACAGGTCAGATCCCAGGTCAGTGCTGACTTTGGGAATCTCCACTTCGATGCGAGTCTCAGGTGCAGGTTCCTCCTCCGCCTGCTCTCCCTCCATCCCATCCTCCGCATCCTGAAAACAAACACAGGGTGAGCAGCAGAACACATGAACCACTGAGGACTCAAGCACAAACACAGGGTGAGCAGCAGAACACATGAACCGCTGAGGACTCAAGCACAAACACAGGGTGAGCAGCAGAACACATGAACCGCTGAGGACTCAAGCACAAACACAGGGTGAGCAGCAGAACACATGAACCGCTGAGGACTCAAGCACAAACACAGGGCGAGCAGCAGAACACATGAACAACTGAGGCCTGAAACACAAACACAGGGTGAGCAGCAGAACACATGAACCACTGAGGCCTGAAACACAAACACAGGGTGAGCAGCAGAACACATGAACCACTGAGGCCTCAAACACAGTCAGCCCAGAGAGGATGGGTTACAGGGTCACCAGCTGAGTTTAAAGACACTGTAAATCAAACCCATATTTGTCCAGTTTGGACCCAGTCCAGTTGGTCCAGTTTGGACCCAGTCCTGTTGGTCCTTGTAGATGTTCCCATTGAACAGTGTTTGGTTCTGCTGTGTGGTTCTAGTCCAGTCCCGTCTGTCCACATGTGTTCATTGTGGTCCAGTCCTGTCTAGTTGTGTTTTGGTTCTGGTTGAAGGCAGATGTTTGCCTCAGTTGGATCAGAACTACCTGGGTGCGTCCACTGTAGTGTGGGTTCATCTGGTTCTGGTTTTGCCTCAGCTGGATCAGAACTTCCTGGCTGCGTCCACTGTAGTGTGGGTTCATCTGGTTCTGGTTTTGCCTCAGTTGGATCAGAACCTCCTGGGTGTGTCCACTGTAGTGTGGGTTCATCTGGTTCTGGTTTTGCCTCAGTTGGATCAGAACCTCCTGGGTGTGTCCACTGTAGTGTGGGTTCATCTCCTGCTATTGCACTGACTGTCTTCAACTACAGAAGAAGGGAACGCAGAACTGGACCAAAGAAAATTCCACATTTATGGACACAATGGCACAATGGATTTATGGGACTCAAGTGGACAGCAGCAGTTCAACAACCAGCTGTGGATCCAGAATTTCCCAGTGACCCGGGTACCGTTTACTGAACTGTGTGATGTTCTGGACCCTCTGGTGTCCCCAGACTGGTCCTGCCCCGGGGACGCAGTTCCTCCACTAAAGCCAGTGTCTATTGGACAAAACCAACTAGAACCACCTTTTCTTAGGACAGGGTCATAGGGAGACCACTGGACTGAGCAGAACCACCAGGACCACATGAACAGGACTATTCTACTTCATGGGTTTACAGTCCACTGGTCCACTATACTTCTAGATCCAAACGACTCCAGAACCACCTCAGGAGAGCGGAAACACTTTTTTGCAATATTTGACAGTTTTTGTGACATTTCGGTGTTTCCAGTACCAGTTTTATAATGTGGAATTTACATTTTGCAAATTTCAGAGGGTCATGGAAACCCAGATAGAGATGAGGGAAGACATACTGAGGAGGCTGAATACATATGAGTATATACAGACAGAGGAGGAGGAGGAGCAGGAGGAGGAGGTGGAGCAGGAGGAGCAGGAAGAGAAGGAGGAGGAGCAGGAGGAGGAAGAGGAAGAGGAGGAGGAACAGGAGGAGGAGGAGGAGGAGCAGGAGGAAGAGCAGGAGGAGGAGGAGCGGGAGGATATGCAGGTACCAGGGGCTGTCCAGGGGTTGGAGGTTTCTCTGCATCGCTGTCTGAGGAGATGTCATCAGCTTCTCCAAACAGGTCGTCTGCTGCAGACTTTTGAACTGTGGACAGGAAACACACACATCTGTTATCAGATATTTACAGGAATTCAAAAGGATCAAGTCTGTTCCAACACTAATGAGGGACATGTGACCTCTGAAAGAGAAGAAACCTGACACAAGACCTCAGATGTGAACCTGGTGTGGACCGGTCCACGTGCACACCTGGTGTGAACCTGGGTGCACATACACACCTGGTGTGAACCTGGGTGCACATACACACCTGGTGTGGACCGGTGCACATACACACTCTGCTGCTCACTGACCTGCCCACAGGCCCAGATGAGTCCAGTTGGATCAGATGCACTTGAGTAAACCTGCAGATCAGCTGGGCCGTTCCTCATCCCAGACACCCAAACTCTAACACCTGTTGCCTTCATCCATCATCCAGACCTGCTTCTATATGTGTGTTCAAACACAGCCCATACTCTTGGCTCTGGGTTTTATATCTTTCCTTCTTTTCAAACATTTGACTGTGGTTTTTTACAGTTTGTGTGTCCTTTATTATTTTTTGTACAGGTTTATTCTGTTGTTTTAAATGTGAATCACACATTCTTCAACGGCCTCAAACAGCAGAGTTTTCTGAACACAACCTTTACATGAAACACCAAAGCACATGAAGACGCTCGGTTCAATTAGTCATTACACTGATCGACTATCAAATTAATGACAGACTATGTTGAGAATCTATTCATTGTGTGAACTTTAAAATGTGATTCCATTTCAGATACATCACAAATATCATATCAGGAGATTATTGTTCATTTCTGTTCATTTTAATGGTAGTTGTGTTCATTTTGTTGATATTTTTGTTTTTGCTGTAATGACTTTTTTGACATTTCACATTTACAACCTATGATTTTAAACGACTTCTGAAAGTGGCAAAAAACAGCCTCATGAAGTGACCAAATATAGTGCCTTACTTTTTTTTGTTCCAACATCACTGTCAGAATCTGAATCAGAGGGTTTGGATTTGGTTTTCTGTCGGATGAAGTCGTCTTCACTATCGCTGCCCTTCGCAGACTCTGGAAATCAAACACAGAGAATGGAGATGATGAAGATGATGATGAAGAAGATGAGGATGAAGATGAGGATGATGAAGATGAGGAGGATGAGGATGAAGAATGTGAGTGACCAGGGTGAGGGTCTGCCTCAACAAACTCACTGAATTCAATCCATGTCACATTAATCCCAGAATGTCCACATGGACCTGTCCTCTAACCCAGTGTCCACATGGACCTGTCCTCTAACCCTCTACACCACCCCCAGTGTCCACATGGACCTGTCCTCTAACCCAGCGTCCACATGGACCTGTCCTCTAGCCCTCTACTACTCCACCCCCAGTGTCTACATGGACCTGTCCTCTAACCCAGTGTCCACATTTACCTGTCCTCTAACCCTCTACTCCACCCCCAGTGTCCATATGGACCTGTCCTCTAACCCAGTGTCCACATGGACCTGTCCTCTAACCCAGTGTCCACATTTACCTGTCCTCTAACCCTCTACTCCACCCCCAGTGTCCATATGGACCTGTCCTCTAACCCTCTACTCCACCCCCAGTGTCCATATGGACCTGTCCTCTAACCCAGTGTCCACATGGACCTGTCCTCTAACCCAGTGTCCACATTTACCTGTCCTCTAACCCTCTACTCCACCCCCAGTGTCCACATGGACCTGTCCTCTAACCCTCTACTCCACCCCCAGTGTCCATATGGACCTGTCCTCTAACCCAGTGTCCACATGGACCTGTCCTCTAACCCAGTGTCCACATTTACCTGTCCTCTAACCCTCTACTCCACCCCCAGTGTCCATATGGACCTGTCCTCTAACCCAGTGTCCATATGGACCTGTCCTCTAACCCAGTGTCCATATGGACCTGTCCTCTAACCCAGTGTCCACATGGACCTGTCCTCTAACCCAGTGTCCACATGGTCCTTCTGTACCTAACTTCCTGTGTCCCTCGTCGTCAGAGTTGTCGTGCTCTTCATCAGAGTAGCGCTGCTGCTTCTCCTCTTCATCGTCAGACTGGTCGCTCTTCACCTCTCGATCCCATTTCTCATCATCTGAATGGTTGTCTCTTCCGGAAGCTTCTCCATCAGAGTGGGGGGTGCCGGGTCCTGACTGGGGGGTCCCTGGGTCACTGTGCACACTAAATACACCCAA